>NW_005871475.1:295879-304335 GCF_000147115.1 Myotis lucifugus
ACTGAAGACTGAAGAGGCTTGGCTTTCTCGCTGCAGCCGGAGCGAAGGCCTGGGTCCCAGGTGCTGGAGGAAAACCGGTGCCAGCAGCCAGGAGAAGAAAGGCCTATTGCACGAATCTCTTTGTGCAACGGGCCTCTAGTAATAATATAATAATAAACTGTGTTGCATGTACTCACAACTGTAAACCTTCTTTGGCCCCACTCTGTATAAAGTCAGTGGACACTTGCCACTATTGTTGTTACTAAAATAAAACCTTTTCTGAGAGAGTGTTGAGGCCAAATGCAGCTGAAGTATAAGGGCCAGCAGCTGGCCTTGGTCTGAAGTGGGAGCCTGAGTGGAGGGGTGGGTTGGGCTGAGGCAGGAAGCATGGACATGAATGAGGCACCAGATATCAATAAGGGGGGGGGCTGGGGGAGGTTCTGATTGATGTTTCCATGTCGGGACCTGAGGCATTAGACAGGAAGCATGGGTGTTAATAAGACACTTTATTTCAACAAAGAAGAGTTAAAGAGATCAACATTTTTTAACCATTATGGAGATTTCTGGTCTCATTTGAGATGGCAGAAATTACCCTCCCTTTGAGGGCATCTTCCAGAAGGGCCAGGAACTCTCCGTGTTGTTCAGCAAGCACCAAGCCAGGAAGTTTTAGAAGTGTTTAAGAAGACAGTCATTTGGATCCTTTTCACATATGCCTTTCATTACAAAGAGGACTATCAGAGCAAAAGTGAGGCAATATTGACAAATTATCAGAAATGCAAATCAGAGAAAGTCTCAAATTTAAACAGGGCCAGAGAAAATGCCAATAAGGAGGAATAAGCTCATTGCCATGACATTTTCCTAAATTAAAAAAAAATAATAATTGAAAATAGACAATGATCATAAAATGATAGCAAGAGCTGTCCCTTTTTTTTTATTTCTCTCCTCACAAAAATATGAAGCTCATAAAAACCAATGGGCTTTTTAAAAGGAACACACAACATATTTAGTTCCAGCTTTCTGACGGCTAGAAGGAAAATTATATTTATTAATTAAAAATGCATTACTCAGTTTAATTACTATTAATATAAAATATAAATGAAAAATATTACAACTTTCAGACTGCAACATATTTGAAAAGCTGCTATTCATATAGTTTTTATTCAGAAATCATTGAAAATAATGACATAAGGTAGCGTTTTGGAAGAACCTAATAACAGAAGTTTCTGCCAGTAAGAACAGTCCTGCCAACAGCACCCACTGTGCGCCAGGATCCACTCTAAATGCTTCCAGTTTACAGACTCGTAACGTCTCACATTAACCCATCAAGCTAAGTTATTTATGTGAGATGAGTATGATCATTATTAACATTTTACACCTGAGAAAAAACGAACCACCAGGAGTGAGAAAGGTATTATGACCAAGGCTCACAGAAAGTACGAGGTGGGTCTGTGCTTCAATTCTGCCAGGAAACCCTTGAGATGGTGCTTTTGACATTTCACTGTAAAAAGGTGGAGGAGGGATGCGGATACACCTCACACATGCACCTGCATGGCCCTGAGGAAGAAGTCTGTGCTGCTGTGGGGTTGGATTGTCCCACAGTTCCTGCGTCAGCAAACACTGTAGCATCGGTGTGGCAGTTCCTTCCACATAGCAGCTGAGAGAACTTCCTGAAGGTTGAAGCAAAGTTTCCACACACATTCAGGAAGGGGAGCCCTCTCCTGTTGGTTTCCACTATGGCTCTCTCTTACTCTCTCGCCCGCCCACCCACTGGGATTTATTTTGGATACCTCGGGATTTTCCTCTTGTCAATATGAAGCAAATGTTTTCATTCTAACTTATTTGCTAATAAACTAAATCTGTAATTCAATAATATGATTATTGATTATAATCTCAAATTTTCAACTACTTAAAAATGTAAAATACGAAGCAGGATAAACTTGACCACTCACCTGTGCAGAAATGCAATTGTGCTTCTTGTCTCCAACTAAATGTGCTCATCAGTCCCACTTCCCCCGCTGGCAGAGAATCCGGACTTGATGATGAATGCTGACTAGCTGCTGCCTACGCAAAACAGTTACAACTGTGCAACCGTGGGGATGTTGAGCCTTCCTCTCTCCCACTCTACTTGTCTTTTCCCTGGTTGGTTCATAGGTGGGGGGCTGGAGGATTGTCCTCTGTCAGCAGAGTCCTGGGGTATGGGCCACTCCTGCAGCTGCTGGACATAGACCTGCCATGGCCTCAGAGCCTTTGCACTCTCCCAGACCTCCAATCCAGACACCAGCTCTTTACACATTGACTCGCGGCCTTTGTTCATCCATATTCCCTATCCTGCTTGCACAGGTCGGGGGTCCTCAGCAGCCTACCTCCCACTCTGCCGGAGTGGACAGTTCATTCAGAAGAAGCTTTGACACACTTCTATGTTGCCACCTTCCCTTGGCCATTGCTAATATGTCTTCCTTCCAGCAAAGTTTTGCTCTGGAGCCAAAATGAATTTAAGGCAACTCTAATGGGCTTACAGCCATCACTGTATGGGAAGCAGAGGAGAAAGAGCTCTGATTTCCAAAATCTGTGACCTCCATCCACAGCCACCCAAATCTTATCAGGTTTCAATCTCCCAAAGAGAACAAAAGTCCAGATCCGCACTTCTATCTCACTCCACCCTGGTCTCCACCAACCTTCTCCAAACATCCAGACTAGAAAGAGTTTTTGCCCTCCTCAATGTGATGGGAAATTGCAATTTTGTTGTATGCAGTATTCTTCATCTTAGTTGACTTTAAAAACTCTACCTTAAGTCCTTCAAACTCTACATTTGGCTATTTTAAAATAGTCTTTTCTCCTTTCTTTTCAAGATATTGCCCTGTGACTAATATTTTCCTAAATCACAACTGAGTTAAGCGTATTCTTAAAAAAATTTTTTTTTACAATTTGAAGAAGCTGGTCAACATAAAAATGAAAAGAATAAAATTATCATTATATATTTAAAATTATAGAAATTGATAAGAACTTAAATCCATACAAAATTTTGTACACAGATGTTTGTTGCAGCTTTATTCATAGCTTCCATATTTGGAAGCAATGAAAGGTCTTTTACAGTAGTAGGTTTATGAACAAACAAACTGTGTTACATCCAGTCAATGTCATATTATTCAGTGCTTTTTAAAAAAATGAGCTATCATGCTATAAGAAGATATAGCTTAAAAAACTTAAATCTATATCACCAAGTAGAATAATCCTATCTAATAAAAGAGAAACATGGTAATTAGCTGTACATCCGCTACTCTTCCCATTGGCTAATCAGGGTGATATGCAAATTAACTGCCAGCCAAGATGGCGGCCGGCAGCCAGGCACTGAAGCGAACAGGGAGGCTTGCTTGCTCCAGTGACGGCGGACTCCAACGTTCCCCGCCTGACTTGCCGGCCTCTCAGCTGCAACTCTAAGCAACTATTTTGCAAATATAGAAGCTAAACAAAACTCCAGAAACCTGCCTTAGTTAGCCAGGCTTCAGCCAGCCGGACTGCAACATTGTATCAAATACAGAAGGTAAACAAAGGCCAGAAACCTGCTTTCAGCAGCTGAGGCCTCAGAGCTAAAGCTGGCCCAGAATAAATAAAAAACAAAAACAAAAACAAAAAAAGGACAGGTTGAGAGCTTCAGTCACCCGCCAGCCGGAAAACAGCCCTCAGCCCCTCAGCCAGACTGGCCAGGCACCCCAGTGGGGCCCCCCACCCTGATCCAGGACACCCTTCAGGGCAAACCAGCCGGCCCCCACCCGTGCACCAGGCCTCTATTCTATATAGTAAAAGGGTAATATGCCTCCCAGCACCGGGATCAGCGTGACAGGGGGCAACGCCCAAACCCCCTGATCGCCCTGCAGCTCTGTGTGTGACAGGGGGCAGAGCCACAACCTCCCTATCCGCCCAGCTCTGTTCATGACAGGGGAAGGCTCCCCAACCCCCTGATCAGCCCTGCACTGTGCCTGATAGGGGGGAGCTCCCCAACCCCCTGATTGCCCTGCGGCTCTGTGTGTGACAGGGTGCAGCGCCCTAACCCCCTGATCGGCCCTGCTCTGTGTGTGACAGGGTGCAGCGCCCCAACCCCCTGATTGGCCCTGCTCTGTGGGTGATAGAGGGCGGCGCCCCAACCCCCCCCCCACACACACACACACACACGGGCCCTGCTCTGTGTATGACGGGGTAGAGCCATAACCTCCCCATTGGCCCTGCCCTGAGTGTGACAGTGGCGGCGCCCCAACCCCCTGATCGGCCCTGGTCCGTGTGTGACAGGGTGCGGCGCCCCAACTCCCCTCCCCCCAACAGGCCCTGCTCTGTGGGTGATAGAGGGCGGTGCCCCAACCCCCCACCCCCCACAGGCCCTGCTCTGTGTGTGATGGGGTAGAGCCATAACCTCCCCATCAGCCCTGCCCTGAGTGTGACAGTGGCGGCACCCCAACTCCCTGATCGGCCCTGCTCTGTGGGTGATAGAGGGCAGCGCCCCAACCCCCTGATCCACCCTGCTCTGTGTGTGACAGGGGGCGGTGCCCCAACTCCCCTATCTGCCCTACTCTGTGAGTGACAGGGGGGAGTTCCTCAACCCCCTGATTGGCCCTGCTCTGTGTGTGACAGGGTACAGAGCCCCAACCCCCCTGATGAGCCCTGCTCTGTGCGTGACAGGGGGGAGCTCCTCAACCCCCTGATCGGCCCTGCTCTTTGTGTGACAGGGTATGGAGCCCCAACCCCCTGATCCGCCCTGCTCTGTGTGTGACAGGGGGCAGTGCCCCAACTCCCCTATCGGCCCTACTCTGTGAGTGACAGGGGGGAGCTCCTCAACCCCCTGATCCGCCCTGCTCTGTGTGTGACAGGGGGCGGTGCCCCAACTCCCCAATCGGCCCTGCTCTGAGCCCGACCAGGGGCTGCACCTAGGGATTGGGCCTGCCCTCTGCCACCCGGGAGCAGGCCTAAGCCAGCAGGTCATTATCTCCTGAGGGGTCCCAGACTGTGAGAGGGCACAGGATGGGCTGAGGGACCCCCCCTCCCCCCCGAGTGCACAAATTTTTGTGCACCGGGCCTCTAGTCCTATATAATAAAAGCCTAGGTGGCGTAGCATGATGCCCTCACATGATGCCATCACAAAATGGCCACTGCATCTTCATCACAAGATGGCTGCCGTGATGCCACCACAAGATGGCCACCACAAGATAACCACCACAACAGATGGCCGGCAGGGGAGGGCAGTTGGGGGCCATCAGGCCAGCAGGGGAGGGCAGTTGAAGGCAGCTGGACTGGCAGGGGAGGGCAGTTGGGGGTGATCAGGCTGGTAGTGGAGTGGTTAGGGGGCAATTAGGCTTGCAGGCAGAAGTCGTTAGGGGCAATTAGGCAGGCAGGCGGGCAAGCGGTTTGGAACCAGCAGTCCCAGATTGTGAGAGGGATGTCTAACTGCTGGTTTAGGCAGGATTGGGCCTAAACTGGCAGTCGGACATTCCCCGAGGGGTCCCAGATTGAAGAGGGTGAAGCCTGGGCTGAGGGACAACCCCCGTGCACAAATTTCATGCACCGGGCCTCTAGTCTAATATAAAAATGCTACACACTATATGAATGTCATACAATTGTATGACATTTTAGGAAATAAAAAATGATGGAGACAGTAACAAGATAAATGCTCAGCAGGGAGGGATGAACTGGAAGAGCACAGAGGATCTTTAGTGCAGTGAAAACATTGTGTGTGATGCAGTAACGGTGGATGCATGGAATTATACCTTTGCTCAAACTCATGGAATGTGCTAACTGAGAGTGAACTATGATGTAGACCGTGGGCTTTGGGTGATTATAATGGATCAATGTAATTTCACCAATAGTAACAAATGTATGCTCCAGTGTGGGATGTCTGTCGTGATAAAGGCCGTGCATGTGTCAGGGCAGAGATTGTAAAGGAAACCTCTGAACCTGCCTCTTATTTTGCTATTAACCTAGAACTTCTCTAAAAATTATCTTTAAACAAACAATAAGTAAGAGAAACAAATATTTAATTATATTTGTACATTATACATTTGATTTATGCAAACAATTTATGATACAAAAATTTAGTTTTTATTAATGTAAATGACTCAAATTGAAAACATTTGAACCCTGCAACAAATCAACAAGGAAGATTTGGTCAAATAAATATTTTACAAAACATTTGTAGAAGTAAAAGTTCACTGATTTTTTTTTTCCAGAGTATTTCTTTCCCAAGATTGATGAGCCATTCTTAAAGAGTCAAAGATAAAACTCCCTTAGTTTCTCTGAGAGACAAATCTAGATTTCACATAAATACTTGAAAAAATAAAAAAAGACTAGATCTTAAACTTTTTTACTACTTAAAATATTAGCACATATATTTTAAGGTAAATGAAATACAAGTGTGGTTTAATCAAAGGTCATTACTAATTTGTGATCTATTACCATAATTCAACTCATCAGTAGATTGAACATAAAATACCCTATATGCCATCACATGGATTTCTTCAAAGCCAACGGATGAAACTAAGCATTAATTTTTAACTTCAAACTAACAAATAAATACGCAAATAAATGATTTATGTGTAAATGGCAGTAGGAGACCTATTATGAGTAAGAATCAATATTATATGTTCTTGGAAATTATATCAAAAGTACACTCCTTTTTTGAAAGTTATATATCATGCTTAAATTTTTTTACTAGATTTTAGGAAGTTTTGACCAGGTCATTGAAACAAACAAGCAAACAAACAAACAAACAAAATATATAAAAATTTAGTATACAAGAGTAAAGTGGTTTTTGTTGTTTTTTATTTTATTTTAATTGGGTAACACTAGTCAACTTGAACATATAGGTTTCATGTGTGGATTACTAATTTACAAAATCTGTATATAGGACCACGTGCCCACCACCCAAAGTCAAATCTTCTCCTGTCACCTTTCTTCCCCCACCCTACTCCCTCTGGCAAACACCACAATGCTGTTTGTGTTCATAAGTTTCAGTTTTATATTCCAAATATGAGTAAAATCATATAGTTCTTAGCTTTTCCTGTTTGACTAATTTCACTCGCATAACTTTCTCAAAATCCATCCAAATTGTTGTAAATGATGCTATTTTATCCTTTTTTATGGCCATGTAGTACTCCATTGTGTATATATACCACACCTTCTGTATCCAGTCCTCTATCGTAGATCACTTTAGCTGTCTCCAACTCTTGGCCACCATAAATAATGCTACAATGAACATAGGAGTGCATATATCTTTGCGTATAAATGATTTAGAGTTTTTCAGATATATATCCAGGACTGGGGTTGTTGGGTTGTATGGTAGCTCTATTTTTAATTTTTTGAGGAATTGCCAGACTGATTTATATCGTGGTTGTACCAGTCTACATTCCCACCAGCAGTGAATGAGGGTTTCCTTTTTTCCACAACCTCTCCAACACTTTTGCTTGTCTTGTTGATAATGGCCACTCTAACTGGTGTAAGGTGGTATCTCATTGTTGTTTTAATTTGTATTTCCCTGATTGCCAATGAGGTTGCACATCTTTTCATATATCTATTGGCTGTTTGTATGTCTTCTTGGGAGAGGTGTATTTTCACGTCCTCTGCCCACTTTTTTTATTGGGTTGTTGGTGTTGCGTTTTATCAGTTCTTTATATATTTTGGAAATTAAACTTTTGTCAGAGCTACTGTTTGCAAATATCATCTCCCATCTTGTTGGCTGACTATTTGTTTTGTTATCCATTTCTTTTGCTGTGCAGAAGCTCTTCAGTTTGATATAGTCCCATTCATTTATTTTTGCCTTTACTTTCCTTGCCTTTGGGGTCAAGTCCATAAAATGTTCTCTACCACAGTATATTTTGAAGTCAGGTAGTGTGATACCTTCAGCATTGTTCTTTTTTTTTCAGCATTGCTTTGGCTATTCTGGGTCCTTTGTGGTTCCATGAAAATCTGATGATTTCTCATTCTATTTCTTTAAAAAATGACACTGGGATTTTGATGGGGATTGCATTAAATCTGTATATTGCTTTGGGTAACATGGCCATTTTAACTATGTTGATTCTTCCAATCCATGAACATGGGATACTTTTCCATTTTGTTGTGTCTTTTTCAATCTCTTTTAATAATATTTTGTAATTTTCAGTATATAGGTCTTTCACATTCTTTGTTAAGTTTATTCCTGGGAATTTTATTCTTTTGGTTGTGATTGCAAAAGGAATCATTTTTTTCCATTTCTTCTTCTGAAGTTTTGTTGTTGGTATACAGGAAGGCAATGGATTTTTGCACATTGATTTTGTTTCCTGCAACTTGACTGTATTTGTTTATTGTTTCCAGTAGTTTCTTGGTAAGAATCTTTAGAGGTTTCTAGGTACAGCATCATGTTGCCCACAAAAGTGATAGTTTGACTTCTTCCTTCCCTATTTGGATGCCTTTTATTTATTTCTCTTGGCTTAATGCTTTGGCTAGGATTTCCAGTACTA
>NW_005871475.1:304435-372852 GCF_000147115.1 Myotis lucifugus
GGGGTGGAGGAGTGGCAGTTAGGAGCAACCAGGCTGGCAGGAAGGGGGCAGTTAGGGGTGATCAGGTTGGAGTCGGGGGAAGTTAGGGGTGACCAGGCAGGCAGGCAGGTGAGCAATTAGGAGCCAGTGGTCCAGGATTGTGAGAGAGATGTCTGACTGCTGGATTAGGCTCAATCCCTGGGATCAGGCCTAAACCAGCAGTCAGATATCCCCGAAGGGGTCCCGGATTGGAGAGAGTGCAGGCTGGGCTGAGGGGACCCCCACCCCCTGTGCACAAAGTTCATGCACCGGGCCTCTAGTATTGACTAAGAGTGGACATCCTTGTCTTGTTCCTGATCTTAGGGGAAAAGCTTTCAGTTTTTCACCATTGAGTATGATATTGGCTGAGGGTTTATCATATGTGGTCTTAATTATGTTGAGGTACTTTCCTTCTATTCCTATTTTATTGAGCATTTAATCACAAATGGATGTTGTATCGTATCAAATGCTTTTAATGCATCTATTGACAAGATCATATTATCTTTATTCTTTCTTTTGTTAATGTGGTATATTACGTTGATTGATTTGTGAATGTTGAACCATCCTTGTGCCACTGGAATGGATCCCACTTGATCATGATGTATTATTTTTTGAATGTACAGTTGTATTTTATTAGCTAGTATTTTTGGTTAGGATTTTTGTATCTGTATTTATCAGGGATATTGGTCTGTAGTTTTATTTTTTTGTGTTATCTTTGCCAGGTTTTAGTATCAGGGTTATATTGGCCTCGTAGAATGTGTTTGGAAGTATTGCCTCTTCTTCAATTTTTTGGAAGAGTTTGCAAAGAACAGGATTTAATTCTTCCTTGAACATTTGGTAGAATTCACTGGTGAAGCCACCTGGTCCTGGACTTTTGTTTTCTGGGAGGTTTTTTATGGTTGCTTCAATTTCCTCGCTGCTGATCTGTCTATTTAGATTTTTCAGTTCTTCATGGTTTAGTCTAGGAAGGTTAGATATAGATATAGATATAGATATAGATATAAATATAGATATAGATATATAGATATATATATAGATAGATATATAGATATATAGATATATAGTTACCCATCTCTTCTAGTTATTGAATTTTATGGCATAAAGATTTTCATAATATTCTAGCATGATCCTTTGTATATCTGTGGTGTCTGTGGTGATTTCTCCTCTCTCATTTCTGATTTTGCTATATAGGTCTTTTCCCTTTTTTTCTTAGTGAATCTAGCCAGGGGTTTGTCAGTTTTATTAATCTTTTCAAAGAACCAGTTCTTTGTTTTATTGATTTTTTGTAAGGTCTTTTTGTTCTCTATTTTATTTAATTCTGCTCTGATTTTTATTATTTTCTTTCTTCTGCTAACGTTGGGTTGCTTTTGTTCTTCTTTCTCTAGCCTTTTAAGGTATGATGTTAGGTTGTTTACTTGGAATTTCTCTTGTTTATTGAGATAGGCCTGTAGTAATATAAACTTCCCTCTTATTGCAGCTTTTGCTGCATCCCAGAGGTTTTGATATATTGTGTTATCATTGTCATATGTCTCTATATATCTTTTGATCTCATCTGTTATTTCTCTTTTGACCCAGTCATTTTTTCATAGTATACTGTTTAATCTCCTTGTATTTATAGGGGTTTTTTTGTTGATGTTGTTTTGTTTTGTTTTTCCTCCTTTTTGCAGTTGGTTTCTAATTTCATGGCATCATGGTCAGAAAATATACTTAGAATAATCTCAATCTTTTTTAATTTGTTGATGCTTGTTCTGTGACCCAACATATGGTCTATCCTTGAGAATGTTCCATGTGCACTGGAGAAAAAATGTATAGTCTGATGTTCTGGGATGGAATGTTCTATAAATGTTGATTATGTCCATTTGGTCTAGTGTTTCATTTAAGGCTGATATTTCTTTATTGATTTTTTGTTTGGTTAATCTGTCTAGAGCTGTCAATTGAGTATTATAGTCTCCAACTATAATTGTGTTTTGATCTGTTCCTCCCTTTAGTTCTTTGACTAGCTGTTTAATATATTTTGGTGCTCCCTGGTTGGGGGCATATATATTAGGAAGTGTTATGTTTTCTTGATGTAGTGTTCCTTTATCATTATAACATGTCAATCTTTGTCTCTTGCTATATTTGTTATCTTGAGATCTATTTTGTCAACTATAAATATGGCTACACCTGCTTTTTTGTGAATGTTATTTGCTTGGAGAATAATTTTCCACCTTTTTACTTTGAATCTACCTTTGTCTCTGCAGTTTAGATGTGTCTCTTGTAGGCAGAATATGGTTGGGTTTTGTTTTTTTCATCCACTCTGCTACTCTGTGACTCTTTACTGCTGAATTTAGACCATTTACATTTAGGGTACTTATTGATGTCTGAGGATTTCTTATAGCCATTTTATCTTTTGTTTTCTGGTAATTCTGTGCCTCCATTGGTTATTTTCCTTTATACATCTACCTGTTGTTTTATTTGGTGATATTCCATACATTTTTCCTGTGTTTCTTCTTTTTTTAAGCTATATGTCTTGTTTGGGGAATTTCTGTGTGTGGTTGGCATTAGTTTTATAAAAAGTGAAGTTGAATATATACCATAGTGTGTTTTTTTTTCCCTTTTGATTGCATCTGATCTTCATCTTCCTTTGCTTGTTCATACCTATCCCTCTTCTCCTTGTATATTTTTATTGTCACAAATTATTCCTATTTATGCTGCGAGTTTTTGGCAATCCTACTTATAGCGTTATGACCTTATGTTCTTTGTTTCAGGTAGAATAACTCCCTTGAGTAGTTCCTGCAATGGAGGTTTTCTAGTGATAAAATTCCTCAGCTTCTGTATGTATGGAAATGTTCTTATTTCTCCTTCATATTTAAAGGATAATTTTGCTAGATATAATATGTGTGGCTGGTAATGTCTCTCTTTCAGACATTTGAATACTTGGTTCCACTCTCTTCTGGCTTATAGAGTTTCTGCTGAGAAGTCCAGCGAAATCCTGATGGGTTTTTCTTTGTAGGTCACTTGCTTCTTTTCCCTGGATGATTTGAGGATTTATTCTTTGTCACTAATTTTTGACAGCTTAATTACCAAGTGCCTTTGGATTGATGTAACTGGGTGTTCTGTTTGCTTCTTGGATTTGAGGATCTAGTTCTTTCCATAGATTTGGGAAGTTCTCACCCACCATTTGTTTTAATAGACTATCCATTCCATATGGTCTCTCTTCCTCCTCTGCTATGCCTATGATTCTGATGTTATTTATTTATTTATTTATTTATTTATTTATTTATTTATTATTTAATGGAATCAGAGAGGTCTCATAGGGCTATTTTGTATTTCTTTATTCTCAGGTTTCTCTCTTCTTCCCTCTGCATCATTTCTTGGTTCCTATCTTCAATATCACTAGTTCTTTCCTCTAAATGATTGGTTCTGTTTTCTATGCTCATCAGCTCACTCTTAATTTCTTTAATTGCCTGGTTTATTTCCAGGATTTCTGCTATATTCTTTTTTAAAATTTACTTTTGTTTTCTGAGTGTGTTTAATTGCCTGTCAGTATTTTCTCACATCTCATTAAATATTTTCAGAACCACAATCTTGAAATCTCTGCCATTCAACTCACATAATTCCATGTGTTCCAGCCTGTTTGGGGGGGATTTTTCATTTTCTTTCTGGTCACCCTTGTTGTGGTGGTTGTTCATGGTGTTCGCTGTTCTTTTTTTTCCCATTTATCTCTGAGAAGGTCTTTCGACTCTGTTCCACATGATGGCGTTAAATTGCAAGATTTTTATCCTCTGTGGCCTCACAGTGTTGAGCCTCTGTGACTTCTAAGGGCTGTACAGCCTCTGCTTCTTGGGTGTGAGGTTTGTTTTTTCCCTCACAGTAATGGCAACCCTTGACCTCCAAGGGTCCAACCCAAGCACCCCTCCTGGGGTTCAGTCACAGAGAGAAACTGTGTTTCTACTGCAACAGCTCTTGGCCTACAGATAATACACTCCTGGAAGTCTAATCCATGGCAGGGCTCTGCAATTTATTTTCTTTGCCTGAAAACCTGCAGCCAGGCCCAGCTGTGGGGAGCAACTCTGTAGGGAAGGTGTCTGCTCACAACACGCCCCCACGGTTCAGACACTCTCTCACTGTGTGCATGACCACACAGTGCCACCACTCCAGGGGCTACTCCAATGGCCAGCCACGTGCCGGGTTAGCTCTCTGTGCATCCCACTGGCTGAGGAAAGTGCCCGTACCTGCTGCTGCCAGTTCCCGGTTACCCTGCAGAAATGCTGGTGTGCTGTAGCCGTGTCCGTGTCCGGCTTCTCTCTCTTCTCCTCTCCCCGCCTACCCCAAGGAGCCCACCTTAGTTGTTTCAGTGTGCAGGTCGCTCAGGTGTGCATCCCTGTTGAGCAGGGACTTCTTTGTTGAATTATAGGTGGTTATTTTGTTTAAATGTTAGGGGGAGAGGATAGATGTGCCCTTACACCACCATTCCTCTGACATCACTAGCAAGAGTAAAGTGTTTTAAATATGTCATGAGATAATTACCTCAAAAATGCAATGATAATCATATTATTTAATATAAAGTATCTGGATAAAGAAAACAATAACTGGTAATTAACATATAATAAAATGTTTAATTTATTAAAATAATTAATTTATAATTAAAATTTTCTAAAAAATAAAATTCACAGGACTTAATTATTAAAGAATATGTGAACTAGGGAAAGAAAATATCAACCTTAGGTACAGGGCCTTACCAAAATATTTTGAAAATAGAAAAGGCACTGGGTTTTTGGACAGGAATATGAAATATTTCAAAAAATATCCATTCTTCTCCAAGCCAATGTGTTAATGAATATAATAAATTTTCAATAAAAATTTTCAACAAGCTATTTTAAATAAAACTATTCTGAAATGAAATTTTAAAATAAAATGAGTATGTATATCAAATAATTCTCTTAACAGAGTAAAGCAATATTAAGTAAAAGTGGGCAATAGGATAAATAAACTTTATTGTATGTTACATGTATAAAGAAACATTTTTTTTAAAATAGTGTTGAACTTATGGGGAAAAATAGACATTTAACAGTAGCCTTGCGTATATCACTTAACTATTCATCTAAGGCAGTGGTTCTCAACCTTCCTAATGCCGTGACCCTTTAATACAGTTCCTCATGTTGTGGTGACCCCCAATTTCATTGTTACAAATTGAACATAATTAAAGCATAGTGATTAATCACAAAAACAATATGTAATTATATATGTGTTTTCTGATGGTCTTAGGTGACCCCTGTGAAAGGGTCGTTCGACCCCCAAAGGGGTCACAACCGACAGGTTGAGAACCGCTGATCTAAGGAGACAGTCTGATTGGGAGCATACATTCTCCCTCAACACCCCCAGACATCAATATAGTCTACACGCATGATGAAGACAACTTGTCACACCAGTGGGGAAAAATAGGGCTTCTCCTCAAATGGTGTTGGGAGAAACATGATTCCAGAAATTAATGATTATCTTGTATAACAGGTAGAATATTCATAAGAGGTCATATTTGATTTTAAATAATATTTTCATTTCAAAAGGAATTTGTGGTAATTTTTACTGGAAAGGAAAGTGGCAAGGAGCACTAGGATCCCATATTCTTTCCAGAGAAAATTGTTATAACAGTTTTGGTGTGTCCCCTCCAATTCATATGAAATAAGCACCATTTCTTATTGTTGACCTAATATTTTACATCTAATTATAACTCTTGCATTTTCAATAAATATTCTCATTTTCTATTTTATCACAAATATTTAATACTATTATTGACAATTATGTGAGATTCCATCCTATTGATTCTTAATGGTTTTCTTTAAAAAGCTTTGGGGGGGGGGGTATGGGCTATTTGAAGTTTCCTTTTTTTCATCTTTACCGAACATAATCTGTGAACAACTATGCACATGTTTTGTTTTGGTGTAAATGCGGGTTTTATAGTAGGTCTCTCTGTAGCTGAATAGAGGAATATTTTGTTGGTCCCTTGGCTTTAGTTTGGCCACATTCTCTCAGAGATTTGCATCAGAGATAAATATAAAAATGTTGATTTTCTTTTATTTTTTCCTTTCTATAAATTGTTGTTTTATTTAGTATTAAAACAGTTCCGAAAGGAAGTGAGTAGTTTCATAGTTATTTAAAAGCAATCAATTACAGTTATTTTTACGGGGCTAATCAGTATCCTTTAAATGTGTAATCAAGTGGAGCTATAATTGCTTGAGCTACTTGGCTCAGGCCTACAGCTGAATCTACAGAAATTCACCCGCTTTTCTTTCCTGTTCCTTCAGAGACTGTAACTAAGGTGTTCTATTTTGTTTTGTTTTTTTTCTCCTCATAAAGCTTAGTTTTGGAGGAATTCCAGTACCAGGCAAACCTGGGACCTTTTTAAAGAAAAACTTCCAGGGATGCATGGAAAATCTCTATTACAATGGAATCAACATAATTGACCTGGCTAAAAGGCGGAAGCATCAGATTTACACCGTGGTAAGTCGGCATCTTTTCAGCTTGGTGGTTTCTAACCCTTTACACATCCCACCCTTGGCACCTCTTCACAGTATGTTTATAATCCTTTTGGAGGCCCCATCCACCTCCAAAGAGGGGAGGAGATGCAGGGACTGGGTCAGTGTGAATTACTTTATTGGGAGAAACCAAGGACTTAGAGGTGCCTGGGGAATTTCATGTTTCCGGCTATGATTTCTGTGGCAGCTGTGGGTAAGTTTTGCAGTCTACACTGGGCCAACATGATTGTCTTTATTACCTGTGGGAAATGAAGCAACAGAACCAGAGATTCTATCCAATTGTTATTGTTGATACTTAAAATAGGGCATTTTGAACGAGAAGTTAAACTTTTGGTGTTTTGAGATTCCCATTCAGCAAGTAAAATAAACTTTAATCACTAAATATTTCCCCTCTCCAATAGACGGTGAGTTTCCTGCAGAACAGGGCTGTCTTTTTCTTTGTCACTAGAGCATTTACAATGCCTAGCAGGTGCCTTGCACATAGTTGGTGCTCACTAATGCTATTTCCAGCTGTACCTGCCGATTTGTCGATTTCTCCTTCCAGTTCTGTCAGTTGGGGGGTCATACGTTTTACAGCTCTGTGGTTCGGTGGGAACAGTAAAGGTTGTCTCTTCCTCGTGGATCTTTTTTGTCTATGATAACTGTCTTTCCTTGTTATCACTGGGCTGCAGTGAAAGTCCTGGCCTGCCACTGAGCCTTCTCTGATGCCATCCCTGCAGGGACTGGGTGGGGTCCCTCCTTACTGCTGAGTCCTGTCCTAGACATGTGGTCTCCACTGGGCTCACAGGAGAGGCTTCCTAAGTCTGCAAGGATTGAAGTCCAGCTCCCTACTTAGTCTCCCTGACACCTGGCTGGGAGCTCTGGGCGCCTTGGGGTAGCCTGGCGGGTCGTGGGTGGCGGGGCCCTGCTGTGTCTGTGGTGTTGGCTGGCATAGAGCAGTTATCATGTGAAGGTTTCTGAGGCACTGTGCTCCCTTTTCCTGGCCCTTTGATGACAGAGAACAGACTTCTAATGTCAATTTCGTCCTGTACCAGTTGGTCTCTGTGTTGCTAGCTTCTTCAGCCACAAGTTTGGGACACATAAGGCCAAAAGAAAACCTAGGGAACGCACCCTCTTGTCCTTTGGGCCTCAGAACACGTACATATACTGGCTTTCTTCATATTCTTAGTTCTCTTTTACACATAATGTGTGGAGGTTTTTCATTGTACTTGTGGTAGAAATAAGGAAAATCATACTATTTCATCTTCCCAGAAGCAGAAGTTCCTCAACTGACATGCATTTAAAACCCATGACAAGCGCAGGCCATCCTGTCATTGACAGGAAAAACCGGATTCTCTTTGCAATCTGGTCACTGGGCCATCTGGTCAAACTGAGATTTACATGACCTTTAAGTGCATTGCTTTCCTGTGATGAGTATAAGCTCTAACTGAAATTTCTATTTTAGGGTTCCATAAGTTAGTACATTTGTTAATGTGCCCATTGGATTCCAGGGTGTGAGCCAAGGTTATTTGGGGGAAATCACACTTGGGTTAAAGTTGTCAACATTTTAAAAAGTTTATGCCAAATGTCTGACTGTTATTCAGTCAGACTGAAGAGTGTGGATGATGCGAAGGGGTTTAGTTCCCTGCCTGTGGTTCTAGGAGATTCTGGCCCAGCCCCTGGCTCCGGACAACTCTCCCACCACATGTGCTTAGGCTCCGTGTCCTCATGAAGCTAAGCACTAGCTTGCTAATGACTCTTCCCCTGAGCCTAGGCCCGGAGGCTGGAGCCATGTCATACACACTATGCCATCCATCCCCCAATGTTACGCCCAGGAGACATTTTATAAGATACCAGTTTCACCGAGCTCCACCGCCAATGCAGTGGATCACACCCGCTAGGTGACTGTCCTGACCATCAGCACGTTGGGAAGGCAGGGCAGCTCTGCCTGATGCAGGGCCCGCTGTGGTGCCTGATGCAGGGCCCGCTGCAGTGCTCGGAGCTGGCAGGGCAATTTGGAAAAAAGGAGCTGAGCAAACATTGCTCACTGTCACTGCCCAGCACCTGGGCTCCTCCTCCTCCAATGCCTGAGCTCAGCTGTCAATTGGGTCCCTGTGGCAACATTCCCGAAGGAAGTCTTCGTAGATATTAGGTATTAGAAATGTTTTAATCAGATATATTAGATAAGTCACTGAGTTTGTGGTGCAGAAAAAGGAGAAATAAGGAAGGACAAGGAAAAACCCCATGAATTTCCAAATATTGGCAAACTTACCTCTTTTTTGTGAGAATCATTAACTAAAAATGTAATAAACGTTTTGCTGAGTTTAAACTACCAAAGCACTTGCCAAGTTTCCTAAAACTCTGCTAGCATACTTTATTCCTCAGAGCCTAATTGGTGTTATTATTATTAGGAGGCACAAAGACTCCATTCAGTACTAATGTACTTGCAAAACTGTTTTACTTTATAGGTAGACAACCTTTAGTTTTAACCTTCATAATTTAAATGGAAAAAAAAAACATATTTTTCTTCCAAATAACTTTCATCACCTTGGTTAAGTGGGACTGTAGATCACTACACACACACACACACACACACACACACACACACACACACGTATACCCAAGTCTTTTTTCCACCTTTAGAATTCCATGTGGGAAGAAATGGTGTGTACTCATAATTACAACATCTTTCATTTCCCTCGTCAGGCTTAAAGTTTCCCCAAGACACAGTATCAGCTACAAAGTCAGCTTCGCTCCAAGTCCCTGAGCCACCTCTGTGCTAAGTGAGGACCTTTAAAGGAATGGTGTTTGGTCCTTTTCCAGTGTCACCGACGCTCTCCCAGGCCTGGCGATTTCAGAGTTAGTGGGAGACTCAGGAGCCAACACAACGCTGTGCATGTATGGTGACGCCCATGCTTTACAAAACGTGATGCGAGGCTCCAGGGAGCACGGGCTGGGCTGCGTCCAGCTCCGGCCCCTCCAGCGGCTGCAGTAGCAGCGTCCCCCGTGCAATCTGTCATTCCCTCCTTGCGGGACCTGCCCACTCCCTAGAGATTGAGCAGCTGCTCCACAGGGATAATTGGATTTAGTCTTTATAGCTTTATTTGACTATAAGATGATCTTCCACATCCAGAAATGCAGTAAAACTAACAGCTTAAAATAGACATAAAAAACACCTCCCTATTCTTCCTCAAATCTTTCATCCTATGCTAATGTACCGCTATATAATAAACTATCAGGAAGTGAATGGCCCATTGAAATGTGTGTACAGTACCTGTAATGGGTGTTACTGTATAAATAAGAAAATATTGCCCTGCTAGTTTCCTGAGAATGATTAATTTCATACCTTCCACTTCATAATAAATGATGCTTTCTGATTGTTACATCACCTCTCCCAGAGGCAAGGGGAGTACTATGATTGTCTAGGAGTTGGTTGGAGTCTCACCAATTTATTTTATTATAGAATTTAAAATGATTTTTTTATTTAAAAAAAAGAGCATAGTAAAAATGTTCATGTTAATGTTCTTTGATTTCAATAGAAGGGAAGACAAAATAAAATGGTTATAGTAGAGCTCTGGTTACAAATTGGCTTTGGAGCTAACTGACCATGTCAATTCACTCCTTTGCCTTTGTCTCCAAATAATGGAAATCAAGGCAATGGATGGGTGATGGCCGATACGAAGCATTTACAGTGATGCCCACACCATTGTGGCTAAAATTGCTAAACAGTCGAGGGAAGCAGCACAGTCTTCTCAGCTCACTGCTCCTGGCAGCACCGGAGCAACATAAGGGGTGATGAACTGCTTAGGTTCCTAGTCCCCAGTCCATGCTCTCTCTTAAATATCTTAAATGATATTAAATACAATTAAAGATGTAAAATAGGGGCAGTTATAGAATCAAACTCAAAGTGTTATTGTGAAGATTGACTCTGTATTTGGCACAATACAAGGTCCACCACAGTAAGTGCTCAAAAAGTTTGACCTATTATTAAGAAAAATTTCTACTCCTCCATTTGACTGAAGTAGGCATGCAAACGAGTATTTATTTGTCATCTTAGGTAGACAATTGATGAATCACATACAATTTGCATTCTATAATCAAAGTAGATTGGAGAGAGCTCATGTTCTACCTCCTGAGTCTGAAGATTAGTTTACTCAAAAACTGTATAAATTATTAAATGAGTTTTGGGTTAAAGATATTACAAAACTTATTCATCTCATTCATTTGAGGGAATTTACTGACCAGTTCTATACCAGACTTGCTTAAATGATGTGCTGCTATAAAAATACAGCCTTTAGAAAAGACGTTACCCAGTGGACTGGGAATAATAAGCATACTAAATAACAGTGGGGGAAGGGGAAGTTTATTACCTTCTGTATCCCTCTCTCAGTCATTCACCTCATTGGAGCATAATTGTTTATTTCTTGCAGTTCTGAAGCCAAAGAAATGCACTCAGAAATAAGTATAAGTGTACAGATGACAACAGACACACATTCACATCTGAAGTCACACACACACACACACACACACACACACACACACACACATCTAGCAACCTTTGTCTTACCTTCCTATGACCCAGAAGCTCATGAAAATTGCTCAGCAAAAACTCCCTGGTGTCTAGTGAAGCCTATAATCTCTTGAGCTTGTCCCTGGGATCATGTTTCATCTCTGGAGCCTGCTCTGTGATAAATTATACTTTGCTTTGACGGAAGACATCATTTGAAAAAGCACTGACATATCATGTCTTCTCTCGGAGCACTCCTGCTATCTCCCACGGCCATTGACTAGCCTGACATTCGCCTCACCTGCTTCTACACCGTATGCTCCTCATTCCCTGGAAAAATTATTTCCAAGTTATTAGCACCCAGAGGAATTACTTCCTTTCTTTCTTTGAGAAAACTGAAATAGTTTCAAGGTCATATGAGAAATAATATGACTTAAAACTTAAAAAATAAAATAACAATAAAATGGTCATCCTCTCTGAAAATTATTCTACCTTATATCAGTGTTATAACTTTCTTTTTGAAGGTGACCTGTTTCATTAGCTCATATAAGAAAATCATTATTTGAAGTTATTAAAAATTACTTTAGAATGCTAAAACATATATATATATATATATATATATATTCCTGAAAAACATTTGGAATATACAGAACACCCAAACAGCCAGAGAGAAAAACACTGTTCTCAAGTATATGTGTGTATATATATATATATATATATATATATATATAATTTTCATATTTTTTTAAATATATTTTATTGATTTTTCACAGAGAGGAAGGGAGAGAGATAGAGAGTTAGAAACATCGATGAGAGAGAAACATCGATCAGCTGCCTCCTGCACATCTCCTACCGGGGATGTGCCCACAACCCAGGTACATGCCCTTGACCGGAATCGAACCTGGGACCCTTCAGTCCGCAGGCTGACGCTCTATCCACTGAGCCAAACCGGTTTTGGCTATTTTCATATTTTAAATATATATTTTATATAGCATAGACCATATTTTATTGACAGCTTTATATCTTGCTTTTTATGGTTAATATTTTTCATTAAATACTTTCTATCTTTAAATTTTTATTAAAACTATTTAATATATTTATTTATAAGCATCAATACATCATTTAAATGTTAAATAAATTCACCATAGTTTATTTAAGAGTCTATCATGTTAAATTTAGGCTTGAATTTTTGCTGCCATAAATAATTACAAAAATATATATTTTGTGACTCAACCCATATTGTTTAAAGTCTTTACCAACTTCCTTACCCCCACACAGTGTACAGAGGAACATGAGTCTCCTTCCTGTTTCACCTTATGCTTTCCAGCCATTTGAATATTCAAATGATTTTAATGGGGTTAAATTAAAGTTGGAATGAACTCAGTTTCTATTCAAACTTTCAGCTAATGAGCGGAGCATGTTTATTTTTTCCACAATAATAATGCCAATTATAGTCCCTTCATTTGAAGACATTTTGCTTCAGAGAACTGTCTTATAGACAATGTCAATGTTAATTCCAGAGGACAGTGAGAGGAATCACAGATGGACCTGCCTTTGTATTAGTTCTTCTGTCCCTGAAACATCTGTGAGAGGCAGACAGAGGCAGACATTATAATCTACTTTTTGTAGTAAAGGTACTTATGCTCAGGACTAGGCAAAGTCAATGATATATAGTCAACGACCTTCTTCCTCTTCTTCTGGAAAATACTACACTATCAGCTTTTGTTATTTTTATTTATTATACATCTATTTTTCCTAGGGCCCTGAATGACTTTCATGTCAAAGTGAAGAAAGCAATGCAAAGCTGGACAGATTCATGAATAGCGCCACTGACCTGGGAATTGAAGACCAATGATATGTTTCAGAAATGGCCCCTATGTAGTTTGTTAATTGTCAAATAATTTTCTCTTGGGTGCCTCTTGCATGTAAGAACTTAGGGGCAAAATCCTTGCCTTTGGCAAGAGAAAGAAAAGTGGCAGCAGAGGGTGGAGTGTCTGGGGGGAGCCTAATTCCTGAACCCAGATGGCTTTGACCCTGGCATGAGCTTCTAACTGGTCCCAAAGCTCTCGGTGTGTCTAGTCTCTGGCATCTGGCTGCCAGGCTCTTCCTCCGAAGATTAAGGAGATGGATGAGAACCTTGTATAGGGATTAAATGCTTTCTCAGAGACTCAGCCCACTGAGATTAGCAATGGCCCTTGTAGTTCTACAAGGTGAATAGAAACTTTTGAGCTTGGGTTTTGAGTCCTTCCTAATCCAATATATAAAAGTTTATTTCACATAGTTTCTCACCAGGGCTTCTTCTTTCCCAGCCAGGCATAGACTATCTGCTCTTCCTGTAACTCACTCTATGCATGGCCTCCTCTAAGCCTTTCATTCTGTGCTCTCTCACACCAGCTAAGATACCTTTCTTCATCTTATTTGATGCCCCAACCCCAAACTAGTCATCCTTCTTCAGTAGCACCCTGAACCATAGGGATACTCAAAATCTTTATCTGATTCTCAGAGGCAGAGCAGGGTTGTGTCAACCAGGGAACCTTGAATTTTGCCTTGTGGAGAGGCTCAGAGTAACTGGAAGTCAGGCAGAGAAACCTAGGTTTCAGGGGCTTTGGGGCAAACAATTGGAAAGTTTTAAAATTATAAAAATGGAACCACAGTTAGCGTGTACTAGTGTGAGCCCTCTGCATGTCCACCCTGAACGAGTCCTCTGCAGTGGATTGTCTGTGCTAGGAAGTCCTGGGGCCAGGTGCAGACTGGATAAAATTAGGTGCTACAGTTCATAAGCAGAATCCATGGGTTTAGGAAAATAGTGCGTAGAATGTGCTGTCACTGGCCATGCTTAGTGCCTTTCAGATGCACCTTCTCCTCGGAACTTCTCTCAGGCTCTCAGGCCCATTATACTGTCCTTGCTGTCACCCACACATTTACATGATATGATGCAACTTAGCACTTGATTCATCATCAACATCAAAATAACCTTTTTGAGTACTTACTGTGTTCATGGCTAATGATCTTTGCCTTTAATGGGTGAGGAACTTTAACCATTTGTATGCCATAAGCGTCTATAGAAGAAAGCAGTGGACCTTTTTTAAATTAAATTCAAAATATCATGGCTCTTAACTGGTTAAACTTCTCTCTGCTCCAGCATCCACACACCATATCAGTATTCAAAATTCAAAGCTGATGCTCTGACGTTGGCCATATCCTCACAGGTGCTTCCTGCTCTCTTGCCCACCAACCATTTTGATGGCCACCCCTCTTCTTCTGGCCGCACTTGCCTGTGTGGTTTGACGTGCACTTTTTGTTTGTTTCACCACATTGATTGCTCTTAATAAGTACCTCTGGTTTCTCCACAGCTTTCTGCTTCGCTGCTCTGACTACACCTCATGCCCTGCAGCCTGAGAGGCTGACAGTGCTTCCAAATACCACACACCAGCCACGGCTCACTATTGGCAAAGCTCACAGACAACCTACATGGGTTTAGAAGGAGAGGTCACAGGGCTGTTAGCCAAGAAATACTTAATGAGAGTGTGGGAACTTGACATGAACATTGAAGAATGATATCACTTAAATAATTCCAAGGTGATAAGAAGGCAGTCTATGCAGAGGAATGGTCTATGCAAAAGCTCAAGTATTTCTAGGGAACAATATGTTTTTTTCCAGTCTAATTGTTTGCAAGAGTTTTTCCTATCACCCTAAGTATTTTGAAAGTTTCACAAAGTAAACAGCTTTCTTTGTCACTCACAGTGTTGAATATGTGACAGTAATTATAGATGAAGGTGTTATGTGTTGAGGAAGAATAGGATCTTCATTTTTTAAATTTTTCCTAAATATATTTTCACTGACTTCAGAGAGGAAGAGAGAGAGAGAGAGAGAGAGAGAGAGAGAGCGAGAGAGAGAGAGAGAGGGAGATATGATGATGAGAAAGAATCATTGTTCCGCTGCCTCCTATTGGGGATCCAGCCAACAACCCAGGCATGTGCCTTGACCAGGAATTGAATCAGGACCTCCTGGTTCACAGGTCAAAGCTCAACTATTTAGCCACACTGGCCATGAAGGATATGAGCTTTGAAGCCAGTAAGGTTAAACCTCAGAACTACTGCATAACAACTATATAATCTGGATATAACAGTCACTCCTGAGATATTATAGGCCTTGAATCACTAACAGTTAATAACAGTGTCACAATTATATTTATTGCCCCATTTTGCTCATCATTTCTTATTGTACGTTCCCCACAAATAGTTCTGTGATTGTGTCTCTCCTCTTCTGTAAATAGCCTTTTATAAGTACAACAGCGAAGATTTCAGATCAGTGATTACTAAGATGTTAAGGACACCCACCCCTATAAAAATATAATGAAAACTAGGAACACATTTTATTTTGAATAACATTTTAGGGGCATAGAGATGTGCTGATGCCTCCATGAACTACAATCAAGAGCTTCAGGTTAAACTTTGAATTAGGAGAATAGTAGATAAAATTAAATCTTTTCTCCATTTTTACAAAACCCTAATCATCTTATATAAGTGTTCCTTGTTCAGTCACCAGGACCCTGATTAAGCAGGGCCCTGACCCTGCATCAGTTCCATGTGGGCTAGCTGGGATATGGGCTACTTCTCAGAAACTCTCACCTTCTTTCACAAGATTTAGAGGACACCCATATCTGCCATGGTGCAGGTTATTTGAAATGGAAATTTTTAATATAAATATTGTGAGCTAGTAGAAGATGCTTAACTATTAAAATGTTGTAAAAGAGGATTGTGAGGAGTTTAGAAATATCAATACAAGAAGTCAGGTCCTTCCTCTAGACGAAGAGAGAGTATATTGAAGAAATTAAGGCCCAAGAGAGCTCCCCCTGCCCACCTCCCAGGCTGCCATCCAGGGAGTCATGATTACCAGGGGAATCATGCAGCCTGCAGACAGCAAAGATGCTTGCCAGAAAGCATAGTTCTCAGCTGCCTGTGGAAGCTCACCAACGAGGAGTGTGGGCTGAGTGCACACCTGGAGCTCAACTCTGGGGATCCACTGGGCTCCCACTGACAAACACTAATGGAGGAAAGGGACCCGGGTGGGAGGGAAGTATCTCTAAAGCGATCCCCACCCCTGCAGTGCCCCTCCATACCCTCTACTATAAAGCCTAACTTTTGGCCAGGGCACGAAAGAGAAATGTTTATAGGGTCCAACTCCAATAGCAACATCAGGACAAAGAAGCTGGCTTTGGAGCTAAGATTCAGAAACCTAACTTTTTTTCTTTGAAAATTTAGATTAAAAATTAGATACCTTGGACATCAACAAGAAAGGGTTGGGAACACAAAGGGAGGCACACACATGTTCATGACTCAGTGTCGCCTGCCACAGCCTTAGACAATAATAGCATGTCTCACAAAGGTGTGAAATACAATTTATTTAACTCAGTCACTACATATCTGCTTAATAAAAAATATAGTGGCAGTACAAACACTCTTTAGGGATCCATGTAAGGAATTATATTAGAGAGAATTTCTTGTCCTCAAAGATTAGGGCCCTCTGGAGTAGACTTGCTTTGGAAGTACCCAAACAATTTAGCACTGGACATAAATTGTGCCAAATATGCATATGCTACAATTCTCACAAAACTCAAATTATACCTAAAGGTTTTCTCATGCAGCTTGCTCCCCCTCCGCCTTTGAAATTGTTTTAATTTCTCACTATTTCTTTTGCGCTTTATCTAATACCTTAGCTGAGCTCATCACTCCATTTCCGTCATCCCTCAGGGTTACCCATTCTTCCCTTGGGGACCTTCCTGATGACATAAGAAGGTCCCAATTTCACCTTGCTTCAGCCACGAAAGCAGGTCCTTTGAGAGGCATTCATATCTGCCCTCACTGCATCAATCCAATCTGTCTTACCTATTTAAAAATAAAGTGTTTAATGCAAATTAAAAGATTGTCTATGCCTGTAAGAAAGTAGCTCAGAGATCAGAATGAGGTTGAGAGGACACATTTAGCCTCGAGCGCTCACATCTGATGTGTCTGGTGGAAATGCACATTTGAAGGGATTTGGGATGGTGGAATGCCCTAAAGCCCACGATTCACTTGAGTTCTGTGCGCTGCACGGTGAAGGCCTGGGAGCACAGAGTTCTGTGAAGATTGCTGCGGCAACCACAGCTGAGGATCGCACTGAGAAAGGACCACTCAGTGCCAGCTCCCCGAGGCGAGTGGGGCTCTGGCAGCACCAGAAGATGCCCCAGTTTTCTAGGCAGCCTTTGATGCGTGTTCATTCCACATGCATGGACAAATGTAAATCTTCACACTGGAAACAGAGTAACAACCCATTCCACATGCTTTTAGTAAACTGGGAAGCATGTGAATGTATCAGACTTTTAATTCAGTGTGATGACCACCGAAAAGAAGTAGGACAATCTAAGAATCTTTTCTTCATGTTTTTACCCATAAACCTAAGTGTGATAATGAGGGATTGGCCTTCTGTGCGGTGTGTGTCTGATTTGGGGGGCTAAGGACAGATGTCCTGTAGCCCTCACACCCCCTGTAGGAAGCGGTGGCCCTGTGTTTTGGAGAGCCAGGAGGTGATCAGGCCAAACACCGCTCTGGGAAAGCACAGGAACCTCAGCCCTCTCAGTCATATAACTAAGCAACCAATGGATGAACCCAGAAGTATTTTGAAAATAATATACAATTCTCATTTCCATTAAAAATTGATATTTACACAGTACAGGAAATTTTGGTAAACACAGAAAAGTAGAAAGAAAAAAAGTACCTGCATTCTCAACAAAGCCTACCACAATATTATAAAAAATATATGTTTTCTAGTCTTCATTTTTAAAGGATTATCTTTAAATATTCTGTGTCCACATTTCCTTTTCTTATCTGGACACCAGTCAGATTGGCTTGTAAGGCCCACTGTGATGGCCTCATTTTGTCATAATCACCCCTTTAATGTCCCCATCTCCAAATATGGCCTCATTAATAGATACGAGGGGCTAATGCTTCAATATTCAGCCCATAATACTCACTTAAGATTTTATTATCTGGAGACCACTTACTTTGCTTGTATCAGCTACCTATTGCAGAGGTACAAAAATAATTTTCCTCTAGTCTTTCTAAGTTTTATTTTTTGATGGGTTAATCACGAAATTAACGTGAGACAGCTTAACAGGAGGAAATGTGCAAAGTTACCACATGTGTACACACGGGGTTCCACGAGGAAAGGAGACCCCAGGACACACTGGCCTTGAGGCTCACGTGCCATCCTGGACTACGGCGAGGGAGGCGGGGCTTCGAAGGGAAAGGAAACAGGCAACGCCCAGGCAGGTGAGAAAGAGCCAACACGTGGTCAACAGTCCCGCTGGCTGCCAGGAACCATGGCCGGACCTGCGCTGCTGGATTCCCCCGTCTGCACGCTGGGTTCACATGCGCTGAGGGGAGTATGCTGGGCGCTGCTCCCTTCCTGAAGCAGGTTCTTCTACCTGAATCCCTTTAGGCAGGTGGTGGTGGTGGGGAGGGGGGGTGTCAAAGGTTTTTTCTAGTTTCTTGCTTCTTAATAACCAGCTTAAAGTCAATATCTCAAAAGGCATATGTTGGGGTGGCAAATTCTGCTCCCCTTTAGTCTTGCCTTTGAAAGTTTGAATAAGAAGTTTCTGATCCGGAAGATAGATGGGTAGATTGCTCCAGGTTTCACTGACCTAGTCCCTCAGTCCTGAGAATAGGTTCCTTCAGTTTACCCTGTGGCTCACTTCCGGGGGAATGACGCAGGTGGGCTCCTAGCCTATATTATGCAAGTAAGCAATCAGGTGCTCAATAGGAGGCACTTCTGTGGAAACAAGATAAAAACAAAGGTTAGCCCTAGCCGGTCTGGCTCAATGGATAGAGTGTTGTCCTGTGGACTGAAAGGTCCTGGGTTTGATTCCAGTCAAGGACACATGCCTGGGTTGTGGACTCAATCCCCAATAGGGGGCATGCAAGAGGTGGGCAATCAATGATTTTCTTTCATCATTGATGTTTCTATGTCTCTCTCCCTCTCCCTCTCTCTGTCTCTAAAAATCAACAAAAATATTAAGACAAAACAAATAGAGAGCAACCAAAGGACTTGTATGCATGCATATTAGCATAACCAATGGACACAGACGCTGGGGCAGTGGGGGCTTGCCCGGGGTGGGAATGGCTGGGGGGAAGGGGGAGTCAATCAGGGATAAAGGAGACATATGTAACACTTTAGACAATAAAAAAGGTTAATGTTTAGAGCAGATTATAAACAGCTTTTGAGCCTGAGTCATTGACAGTGGAGAACATTTCTGATGTCAGACTTTGCCTGGAGTACCTTTAGATTTGGGTCAATTTTTCTCTTCTCAAGTTCCCCAAAATATTGTGATATTTCTATGCCTGCCAGAGGTTGACTTCTTTACTCACCTGGTAAGGCTGCTTTTGTTTTCCAAGGCCTTTCATAGTCATTCTTGTTTCTTCAGAGCATGAATTCTCCTCTCAAACATGAGATTCAAGCAAAAATTTTGTTAATATAACAGTTTCTGTTTATGTCATATTGCAAATAGATTATTATTAAACTAAGGCAAATGACCAGATTGCTATGAAAATAATACTCACTGAGTTTTTAAAATCTGGAGGGATAAGGTAGGGAGAAAATGATAAATGTTTTAATTCTGCTTAAAAAGGTATAATTTATTGAATTGCTCTAAGTCATATGTTGTTTAGGAGAAACATGTTTCCTTATATCTGGAAAATAAAAGGCTAAAAAACAATCAAATATTTTAAACAAAAAGTCTTAAAAATTATAATCCTCTTCATCAATTCATTCAGTCTCATGTAATTAATTCTTATTTATCTTTATCTCCTGTTACATTTTATGAATCCAGTTTTTCTTAGAGTTTGGCAAATCTTCATCAGTTTAAAGGTATGATCTGAAAGTTTATCAGACACCTGTATTTTAGAATAAGCCAGAGACCCCTCAGTGGATCCTTCTAAAGATGAAACATATTTGCAAAAACACCAAAGCAAAACAAGAACTATCTTTAAGCCAGCACCGGTTTGGCTTAGTGGATAGAGCGTCAGCCTGTGGACTGAAAGGTCCCAGGTTCGATTCCGGTCAAGGGCATGTACCTTGGTTGCGGGAACATCCCCAGTAGGACTAGTGCAGGAGGCAGCTGATCGATGTTTCTCTCTCATTGATGTTTCTACCTCTCTATCCCTCTCCCTTCCTCTCTGTAAAAAATCCATAAAATATATTTTTAAAAAAAGAACTATCTTTAAATGACAAAACAAAAACACCTTAGAATGACATGGTTAAAGATTTCAATACAATGAAATTTAAAAAAAATTTGCTTTTCTTTATAACACACAACATTCTGAGATAACTATAATTGCAACTGAAAATATTATATCATGACATATCAGAAATTTAGAAATTTCACATGATTTTTGCAACATATACTGATAGTATTACCCATGTAATAATACTAGAGGCCCGATGCATGAATCCATGCATCTGTGGGGTTCCTTGGCCTGGCCTGCGGGGTTGGGCTGAAACTGGCTCTCCGACATCCCCAAAGGGTCCTGTTTTGCAAGAGGGTGCAGGCCAGGCTGAGGGACCCCACTGGTGCATGAATGAGGCCAGAGAGAGATGTGGGAGGTTGGCCAGCCGGGGAGGGACCACAGGAGGGTTCCAGGGTATGTCCGGCCCATCTTGCTCAGTCCAGATCGGCCAGACCCCAGCAGCAAGCTAACCTACTGGTCAGAGACTCTTCCCTCTGGTTGTCGGTGCACGTTATAGCAAGCAGTTGAGTGGCCTTAGCATACCATTAGCATATTACCCTTTGATTGGTTGAACGGCCAACCAGATGACCAGACACTTAGCATATTAGGTTTTTATTATATAGGTACCCTGGAAGTTTTTCATCATTTATTTTACAATGCTGCCTATGCAATTTAATGCACCAAATATACCTAAGTAGTTTAATATTTCTCTTTTATAAAAACAAAAAAAAAACTAATCTTTTGAGGTATTCCAGGTCAAGGAAAGACTTCATCTAAAATTTGAATTTTGAGAAATTTGTCAAATATATTACAAGGTTTGGACATTTGACTAACAAGATCACAGATCATTATGAAATAATATTTAATTAGTCACTTAACTAAAGTGACAATAAAAGATTTCAAGACAAATACAAAAGGTTGCATTATTAGTTATCAAAACTAGTTTTTACTATTGAGGCAATTCAGTTTTCCTAAGTAGTCAGGGACCTGATTACGACAACATAAAACACAGAAAATTATTCTGGTAAAACACAAAATCTTTGCTTCCTAGGCAGAAAACTTTATATAATCTTATTATGAGTAAACCAATCAGTACAGGAAAATTGTCCCTTTAATAGGTAAAGAGGAAATCAAACTCTAACTTTGCATGACCTTACTTTTGATATTTAAATTCACTTAATTAAATTCATTCTAATCTTATTCACCTTATCACCCATGAAATTTTCTTTCTCAAGATTCCATTTCATAAGCCTCCTACAACTTTTGTTGTAATTCCCTCAAAAATAGCATTTCCATAATTTATACCCTCTTTTACCCAAAACATACATTAATTTCATTTCATCTTAATTAGAAATTTCAATCATTAGAAACCTTCATGCTTAGTAAAAAAATAATAATAAAAATAAGAAATTAGCTTCCTTTAGACTAGTAAAAATACAAATATATTTCATAACCTCTAGAAACATAGGTTCTTTATCTGGCAAATATATGTAATACTTTTTTAGAAACATGCTTTTTCAATAAAGCATAAGACACATTCTTTTGTAAACCTCCCTCCCCCAAACAAACAAACAAACAAAAAAAAATAGGGATTGGCCTTGAAGTTGTTAGGGACCCTGATGCTTGGATCCATATGGTTGGCCATTCTTACCCTGTTGCTTCACCCTGAAGGTACCACAGGCTTCCAGAACCGTGGGCCTTCCATCCACATGCACAGCTACAGAAGAGCAAAAGGAGAGAAGGCTAAAGCAGTGCCCTGCCTGCTGAGAGAGCGCCCCTCAGGGAGCCTCCCACACATGTTTCTGCCCTGCCTTACCTCACAGGCCAGACTCAGTCACCTGGCCACTAATACCTGCAGGGGATGCGGGGAAATGTGGTCACCCAGCTGAGAATAAATTGGAGTTCCTCTACCGGGAAAGGCAACGAGATTTGACTTTGAGTCTTGACTAGGTGTCTCTGCCAAAATCTCTTTAAATACTAAGGTCAGAGTATGGCTGTTCTCACATAAGAAACGAAAGAATTTATATTTCAGTGTCACAGTAGGAAAGCCCAATTCTAACATTACCATTATAGCAAGGCTCTAGATTGTGCTGTCCTATATGGTAGTAAAGCCATATGTGGGTATTGAGCATTGAAATGTGGTTAAGTCAAATTGAGATGTGTTATAAGGGTGAAAAAATCTCAATAATTTTAATACAGACTGCATGTTTAAATATTTGTATGTATTGAGCTAAAAAACAATATTCAAACTAAGGTTAAGTTAATATCTTTCATTTTACTTTTTAAAAATTACTTATTTAATAATTTTATATCAATACATTATTTTCAGGTATATAACATAATGATTCAATATTTGTATACATAGTGAAATGATCATAAATCTACTTAAGATCTGTTTCTATAATTCTTTTTCATGACTACCAAAAAGTTTTAAATTGCATATGTGGCTTTCATTATATTTATATTAAACAGATTTTTAAATGTCTTTATTGTTGAAAATATTACAGATGTCCCCTTCCACCCCCATTGACCCCCTGCTTCTGCCCCCTCCCCAGGTCTTCACTGTGCTATTGTCTGTGTCAATGGGTTATGCAGGTATGCATGTAAGTTCTGTGGTTTGATGTAGACTACCTATTACCACACATTTACATAATGTAGTGCATGCTCTATCTTTTCAAATCATTTTTATTAGAAAAACGTTTTAATGTTTATATATAGTGATAATAGCAATAATCATAATTACATATAATTCTCCCCATTTTATAAAGCATTATTGATGCAAATGAAATGCTGAGTTTTATAAGATACTTATTATTGAGCTACAAATTTGCTTAATTTTCTACGCTAATTGGTGAAAGTTGCTCTTCACACTTATTTGCTCCTTTTCCAATCTCTACCCAAGAACCAAGAAGCACACACTGTGTTTTGATATCTCAGAACTTTTGTTCCTCACTAAAGAGAATTTAGTCATCATAGCACCAATGTGTGCTTATAGAGTGGACAGTCGCTTTGTGTGTTGAACAAGCAAAGTAGTTTAGAAAAGAAAGTTTACTCCAAAGAAAAAAGTTAACACACACACACACACACACACACACACACACACACAAATACTGTCTTCCTTTATCCTTATACTACTGTAATGATTTGTTACCTTGGCTGTGAGTAGAATAGACACACAACTAAAGATTGCAGTAGAGGGAACGTACAATTCTGGAATTACTCAGAAGTGGAAACCATTTGAAAAATAATAGTCAAATGAGGGTTTCATAGCTAGCTGCTTCTATTCCTACTTAGATTAACTACTATTTTTTCTCAATAATACACACTAATGCCCTTGATAGTACTTACTAATCCTGAATATTGCAATGAAAGCTTCCAAGTGAAATACTTGGAAAACTATTTCACCAACCTTCTTCTTTGTAATAAATTAAAAATTGAGAAAAAATTAATTATGTAAATAAAAATAGACATACTTCCACTACCCAGATACAGTCAATATTTTACAAATTAGCTCTGTTCTATACCTACCTATTTATTCAGGTCAATTTTTATGGTCAAATTTATATCCTGTTTCCTTTATTTGGTATTATATTATAAACAATTTTATGTTTACCATAAACATTGCTACTAGTGATGGCAAAAGAGTATGTCATGTGGAAATACCATAATTTATCTAAGTATTTCTTCAATTTTAGATCCAGGTCTTTATTATTACAAATAACAGTGCTTATTGTATAAATAATAGTCCAATGTCAAATTATTTCCTGAAAATAAATTTCTAGAAGTGAAAGTTAAGTACCAAAAAAGATTATTAATATTTTAAGCTTCTTAATTTATATTTTTATAGAGCTTTGCACAATATTTAGTGCAAAAATTAAAGAATGTTTAGAATATAGTTATAGCTTTATCCTGTGCCTTAAAACTAAGGGCTTATCACTTCAATCATGGGTCTACTTTTCATGACTTTCCATTCTCCAATTCCCAAAGTCTGGATTTTATTTCTAGGTAAAAGGAGCTACTCTGCAAAAGCCAAAAACTCATATGGGAGTGTTCATCTTTGATGTAAAGGGAATAAGCACAAAACAGTCAGAAACAGAGACACACACTGTCAGGAGGAGCAGGAAGTGGGAGTGGGTAGGCCCAGGAGAGGCAAAGGCAGGAGAGAGTCTCTAAGGACAAAGGCGGTCTGTGGCTCTCATTGGAGCTCCATTTACTGGTATGTGTAGGCAGCCAGCTCATAGGGGGTCAGAGGAGAGGGCTGTGTGAGGAAACACCTGCGAGCCTGCCCTATGTTTTGGCCAATGAGTAGGCATTCCTTCCAATCTAAACATGCTTCTCTCCTGAGTGTTCCACAAATGAAAACCCAAGGAAAATTATTTCTATCCTTGAAGTCTTTTTTTTTGGAAGAAATAAAATGTTGCATTGTATAGATTAATGACAAACATCTAGTCTACCTTAAATTTTAAAGATGCACTTTTTGTCTTCTCACCCTTTAATCTATTCCTGCTCCCAACCCCACTTCTTCCTACTTATCATCCCAAGCACAGATTGGATCAAAAAGGCACTTTTCTCACTCCTGGTAAATGCTGTTCCAGCAACAGACTTCTCTCAAGCATGTACTGACAGCGTGATGGCATGGTCCATGTTCCCCATCCAGAAGCAATGCAAGCTCCAGGAGGACAAGGGCTGAGCCCGCCTGTCTCTTGGGCTGTGTCCTTCCCACCCTTCCTAACAGGACCTATCCTGGCCCATGTGAACTACTTAATACGAATCTGTTGAATAAGTCAACTCAAGAATGAAGGAGCCTATCTCTCCACAAACATAAAAAAAGAGATTTATTTTGGTCCCCTCCTCTCCCTGAGTTTGTAAATTGGTAAGACAGCTTTAGTTCACACTGCAGCCTTTCCCTTACATTTGCTGACAGATGCTAGTCAGTCCTGATAGTTTGAAGACAAATCAAATTAGAAATGGTTGTACTCATTTGGAAAATCAAGAACTGGCTTTGAAATCTTTCCCCACAAATTAGATTAAATCAAGAGCATTCCGCTACAGCTTATAAATGCTTGATTGGCTTTGTTTTGGTGACTCATAATTGAAGCTCAGATTTACACTGCTAACTTTTCTCCCACTCACCAGGGAGTTGCCATGTCTGGATGATGATTAAAAACAAACACCCCCAATGGAAATGCTTTATAAATAACAGCTCAGCACAGTGATATAACCCTTCGAAATGTCACATTTAGGAGACTCTAAAGTCAGTCAAGGCAAGCAGAACTTCACCTGGGTCTGCTGCATTCTCTTGAGGCCTTTAAGTTTGGTTTCTGCTCCTCCATATCTGACATATCATCTCCACTCAAACTGAAGGAAGGGATGTACCAGGACTTGGCTGTAGAGCACTGAGGAGTCCCAGTGGGAGTAAGCTAGACGCCCATCCAGCACCACCCTTACCCACCAATGCAGTCCCTTCCTCTAGCTATTGACCTGACTTCAATCAAACTAATTCTACCTTTGGTCAAGGTCTATTCCCAACCTGTTTGTTGTTAATGTTGAACAAACTCAAAAAGAGTGGATACTTTGCTAGAAATCAATGATAAGGATTTACTCAAGGGTCTTAAGGTTTGCAAATTGAAAACACCACCAGGTGATTCACAGAGTTTTCCAAAGAAGAAAGAAACAGTGAGGGTTCTTAGGATGAATAATATATTCTTGAGAAGAATCAGGCCAGCATTATCAGCCTCTGGATTGGCCTGAGATGGTGATCCTCCAGATGACCTGTGGTCTGGATCACGGATGTCAGACAGTCTTGAGAATACATGATAGGTGGACAGTACATGTAAAATTTTTGCTAAGTCCTTCAGGGGGTAATTAAGGTGTTATCTGGAGGTTTCATATATATTTAGCCATTGAATCAGGACTGAATAATTCAAAAGCTTAACTTCTCAGGTTAGTTAAACAACAACAAAAAAAGACTAAAATTGTCTCCTCAGCCTCAACCTATTTGATTTTAGTAATTTACCATCTTGACTATAGTGAATTTATTTTATTTCTTCACTCTTTCCTCACTATCTATGACCTCAGATCCTTTTACAGCAGAGTGGTTCACTCTTTAAATGCCCTCCTCTTTTTCTATTGGAGCATATCTAGCAGAGAGACTCTTGGGCTAAAGATCCTGGGCCCCAGACTGGTCAGATGAATTTCTGATCTACCAGTAGGTACCCTTCCAGGTGACGCCAAACCCTACCACCTTCCACACACACATCAGAAGCATATGGAGGGCTTTTGCCTGATGGTCATACAAGGAAACAATGACCAGAGCAGCAGGTGTAGCAAACCAAGTATGTCACTGTAGTGAGGCCAAGGCTGCCAGAGCCCTGGTACTGACACAGCTCCTGGGAGCCAGTCCCATGTCTGAGACTGCACAGCCCCAGCATGTAAGTTCCACTGCACATCCAGGGCCATTGACCTTGCATTCTCCTCACAGGCCTTTTATATGTAGCTTCTCTATTTTCAGATTTTCATCTAATGCAGAGCTGAGGATAACTTTATGGTGCCTTTCACAAAATAGCTAAGTGGCTTTATTGCTACCACAGTCAGTAAGTGTCTTTGGGCAGTGAAATGAATACAGAGGAATGCATTTGCCAAACCAAGATGACTAGAGAAAGATGGTGGCTGTCATCACTGCCCAAGGCTTGACTGGAGGAAAGTGCCCATAATTGAAAAATACCTATGAGCAAATCATCAGTGTCGGCCCTGTTAGCCATAGCCTGTGTTATGTGCAGCCAATAGGAGACCAGCAAGTAAGTAGAGATCTGAAAAGGCAGTGGGTCCCTAACAAAGAGATAAGGTGAGAAATTTGGGCACAGTTAACTATTGCTGCTAAGGTCTGATGTCTGTCATGTACATTCACAACTTTTTTTTAAAATATATTTTATTGATTTTTTTACAGAGAGGAAGGGAGAGAGATAGAGAGTTAGAAACATCGATGAGAGAGAAACATCGATCAGCTGCCTCCTGCACATCTCCTACTGGGGATGTGCCCGCAACCCAGGTACATGCCCTTGACCGGAATCGAACCTGGAACCTTTCAGTCCACAGGCCAGCGCTCTATCCACTGAGCCAAACCGGTTTCGGCTACATTCACAACTTTAACTGAACTTGTGTTCAATCGTGAGACACAAATGAAGCCATCTGGGAATGTTGTTCTTCTCACTTCTGCAGGTTCCCCACTCCAGTCTAGTCAATTATGACATTTTCTTCTGTGCTAAGACCTGGCTAACATTCCCCATGGCCCATGAGCAAGTGATAATGGAGTCCATGCTTAGGAATGCTTGACAAACGTGGAGACCATTAGCTCACTGTTTAGTACATTTCAGTCTGTTCCATCCATCATGCACTCACATTCAGACCATGAAGGTGTTTCCTGCACTGTGTCCATAGGCAGAACAGCATCTCTGAAATTGGCCCCTCTGTACCAGATAAGCTCCATTTCTGACAGCTCATCTGATCCGTGCCAAAGACTTAATTGATTCGGAGTTCTCTCTGTTAGATGCTCCTTGCCCACCAAACTGTAACATCTCCCTTTGGAGGAGTCCCCTCCAGTATGGGGTGGGTTTTATTGGATTTCTCTCAACATTTGACAAACCTCGAGTTTGGTGGAAACCTGTTGTGGATGTGTTGGAAGGAAGGCGCTGCTCAGAACCTGCCTTCACTCATTGCTTTCTCATGATTCCCATGGCACAGCCCATGGGCCAGCTCCCAGTTAAGGGTCTTACATATAACGTCTCTCATTTTATCATCTCCAAGAAAGCTTTAGCGACTTCAATTCCTGGGAATGTTCAGCATTGACCTGGCATTCTCATTGTAAAGTATTTTTTTGATCCTTTTTCTGAAAAGGGAAGAGAATGGATTGGTTGTTGTATCCTGATTTTACAAGTCAGGCTTTGTTTTAAAAAAATATAAAACAGGATTATCTGCTGTTTACTTACTATTTTTATATCATTATTTATAGAACCTCTTGCTCTATTCCCTGCAGTTACAAAGATATTGGTAGGGAAAGGCCTAGTTTCCTTCCTTATGGTCTGAACTCTTATAAAACATGTTCTTTTAAAATGTAGATGCTTGGTTACAATTCTCATGACAATAACAGAAATTATTCAGAGATGCCTATTCACTGCCCACAGAGAACATAGGTGATAAGGATATGAGTACTCAGTATCAGATACCCAAAGAACGAGGGAGCGAGTGGGAACCTTAGAACCACCCATTCAACAGCCTCAGGTTGCAAACAGGAAACAGAGTCTCTAGAAGTGACCCCGGGAAAGCTGAGCTGGGATCGCTCACAGAGTCAGTTTGGTCAGAAGGCTTTTCCCATCCACTCCACTTCTCCTCCTCTACTCTCCCTAGGACTCTGCTTTGAAGAACACAGTAGGGGGTGCTCTACAAACAGAGCTTTGGACATTTCAGGCATGAGGGCAAAGACAACAGGGCACAATCTGAAGGGAAGCCATCTAAACACCGAGTACACACCCCAATGCCTTTTCAGGTTGTCCTGCTCCTGCAGAGCAGGTGTTGGTCACCACACAGCTCCCCTTCACCAGGGAGAGGAACTCGGGCTGTATTTGGAGTCCTTGCCACCAAAATCTAGCCAAGGACACCTGAGTGTCACATGCATGCCCCTCATGAAATGTTGAGTTCCCTGGCCTGTTGAACAAGAGGTTGGTGCCCGTTAGACATTCACTGGGACCGAGCGCGTCTGAGCAGGGAGCTCCCAGGCAGACGTGAGGGAGCTGATCAAGTAAGGGGAGAATCTCAGCTCCTCTGGACCCCAAGTGTCCAGAGACCCCACTTCCATGGCTTCCAATCCAGAGGACACAAGGAAAATGGCTAGGATTGAGCTAAAAACCAGATTTTACACCCATAGGATGTGGGATCCCAAATGAGTGTCCTCAGAATTTGCCACCCTGGCATGGGGGGTATTTCAAGCTGAAATCAAGTGAAGCCCCAGGCACTCAGGAAGAGTGTGTTTGTTTGGTTTGGTTCACATTCTCCTTCCTTCTTAAAGGGACTTGGATAAAAAAGACCTGCAAGGGAGGGGAGGGGGGAAATTATACTCACCTCAGCTTATTCACTTGAGCGCATGTGGATTGAGTGTGGTAGGCAGAGTGTGTCCAGGCCAGTCTCTCCGCCTGGTTTCCCTCTGTCCCACTGTTTCTGACTGGTCTAGCAAGAATGTGTTTGAAAAAAGAAAAAAAGAATGCGTTTGCCACTTTCTCAGTTACCTACAAAATGCCTATTTCCGCTTTGAGGTCTCAAACCCATTTCCCGCTTTCCCCTTTGTCCAAAATGACATTTATACCATATTTGGCATCACTGGTTTTAGAATTTTCATGTTGATGTGAATCCCCAATGCACATGTATTACACATTTAATTTTTCTCCTATTAGAATTTCAATGTTTTTGTGTGTGTTTTATAATCCTCACCCAAGCATATGGTTTTATTGACTTTTAGAGAGAAAGAGGAAAAGAGAGAGAAACATCGATCGTTTGCCTCCCACATGCACCCCTACTGGCATCCAACCCACAACCTAGGTATGTGCCCTGACAAGGAATCAGACCCACAGCCTTTTGGTGGATGGGTCGACGTCCAACCAACCAAGCCACCTGGCCAGGGCTGCTGCCAGTCTGCTTTATGCCATTTGCATTACTGGATGAGCCAGGAGAACTAATGGGTAAAAGAAAAGTCGCTGCGACCCCCAGGCTTCTGCCTACAGCCTATCACTGCTGGCCAACCGTTCCCTCTGCACAGCCTCAACCTGGGGTGCAGCTTTGCTCTGGTGAGTTGGTCACCAGAGGAGGTGAAACTGATCTCAGGAAGGAAAAGGGGAAGAAAGGTTCCTGCCCTCTCCTGACCTCTGGAGCGGCATTTGTGATTTTGATTCTCCCAGAAGAGAGCCTGCCTCCATGAATCTGCCAGCAGCGGGGACAGTTTCATTCTTGAATGGAAACCCACCAGAAATCAAACAAAAGCACATTGAAACAACAATGCAATGTCATGAGCAAGTGGGTAGATTCTTAAATGGTGGGACCCAGTAGGGAAGAGGGAGGTGTCAGAGGTGGAAGCTAAAGCCGCCACCTCAGGTCAGGTAGGCTGGGCTGGGCTCCCTGTCCCTGCTGAGGGGGCTTTTGTGCAATTGCCTCCCTTTTGGAAGCCCGGTTGGTGCATTCTTTAAACCCACGCGAGGCTATTGTGCAGAAGGGATGGCTCTGCGTGGAAGTGCTCCGCCTCCTGCCGGCACAGTGCGCATGTTTGATAGATAGCAGGAGCTTTAGCCTTTGACACATTAATTACCGTCTGGGGACCTAACCTCTGGAGAAGAAAACATCTAAGCGACCAGAGCCAATGATTAATGCAAGGATATGCTGATGGCAGCCTGCTTGCGGACCGCACCCCTGGAAACAGACCATTGGTAGAAGGTTGTGTGGAGACTGCTGCGTGGTTTCAGAAATACCAGACAATCGTGAGTGTGCTTGGGACCAAAGGAGGCGTTTCCCGATTCTGAAATGTTTGGCGCTGCACCATTCACCTGCTCTGGAGCTCAGAAGTGCACTAGTATCTAACCCCGCTACCTGACACCTTCGTGAAATTGAACTCAGCAGCTGGCCAAGCCAGGTGCTCTCCTTGTGGAAATACCTGACTCTTGCATAAGTGGCACTGGCCAGCCGGCCTTGGGAGGAAGGATTTACCTGGAACTTGATGCGTCTACGACTATTTAGATGAAAATATTGCGTTACACCAGGCATGTCAAACTTAAAGGCTAACACAGGCCAAATAAACGAGGCATGCGGCCCGTGGGCTGCGAGTTTGACAAGCTTGTGTTACACTCATCTGGGTAAGTTTGCTGCATTATCGTAGGGATTAGTTTGTGTCTAAAATTGATGAATGATAGGGATGGAAAACAGCATGCGTTTGGCTATGGGGTTTCAGATAAAAATTCCAAATGGTTTTCATAATGTAACACCTCTTCACAATGTATAAGGCACCCCTGCTACCTCCTCGTTCACCTAGTAGAAGTGAGTCCTGCACATGGCTCAGGTGGGCACTCCCTTTTCCCTGTAACTTCCTGCTGCAGAAGCTTACTCTAGTCATTGCAGGCAACCGTGGACCAGTTCTCCTCACTTGTGCAGACAATAATCATCTTCCTCTTCTTTCTGGTTCTAGTGGATGCACACTTAACATTCCACCCTCCGCTGCCTGTGTCTCCGAAAACATTCCTAATGCGTTAAAAATCCGGCCAAAGCCACTCAGCTGCTTCTGAGTTTGAATGATAACATTAGCAAGCACAAACGGGCTTCTAAACACTGCCTCATGCCCCTGACCCTCTCTGCCCCACGTAATGTTTAGAAATGTCAAGTTCCCTGTAGTTCCCCAGGAAGGCCATTTTGTAATTTCTCTAAAGCTTTGCACATCCATGTGCATTTTGCTGAAAAGGTTGAGGGCACACCCCGCCCCTCTTGCCCACTTCCTCCAGGAAGCATCACTTCTCTGGTGAAAACTTCACTTGTGTCCTGATTTCTTCTAAGAATCCCCAGGAATTCCCTAGCCGGTTTGGCTCAGTGGAGAGAGCATCAGCCTGCGGACTGAAGGGTCCCAGGTTCGATTCCGGTCAAGGGCATGTACCTTGGTTGCAGGCACATCCTCAGTACGGGGTGTGCAGGATGCAGCTGATCGATATTTCTCTCTCACTGATGTTTCTAACTCTCTATCCCTCTCCCTTCCTTTCTGTAAAAAATCAATAAAATATATTTAAAAAAATAAGAAGCACCAAGAGCTAGTGTCTATCTTTCCTTTAGCACATTCCACATTGTATCTGTTTTTCAGGTGTATCTCTTTAAAAATGATCCTTGTGCTTGGCACATAGTTGACTTACAATACATATTTGTTCGGTGAATGGATGTAATTATTTTATATCTGGTTCTCTAAAAAACAGTGACGCTTGCCATCCCCCACCCTCCCAGGTCCTGGATGGCCCCCTTTGCAGGCAGCACCGTGAACCTTGGCCCAGGAATGGAAACCACCCTGCGGGTGGATATGAACAAAGCTGACACATTTTTCCTTTAAAATCTTGTAGCTGAATGTGGACTGATCCTGAAATGAAGGTCAGCTCCAGGTGGTGGTTTATATCAGCTGTCAGGTTGCAGAATAAAAAAATGGCTTTTATATGTTTGATTTTTATTGTTTTCCAGGGCAATGTCACTTTTTCCTGCTCCGAACCACAAATTGTTCCCATCACATTTGTCAACTCCAGCAGCAGTTACCTGCTGCTGCCTGGCACCCCCAACATCGACGGGCTCTCAGTGGGTTTCCAGTTTCGAACGTGGAACAAGGATGGGCTGCTTCTGTCCACAGAGCTGTCTGAGGGCTCGGGGGCCCTGCTGCTGAGCCTGGAGGCCGGGACCCTGAGGCTCCTGATTCAGAAAACGACAAGACGGGCAGCGGAAATCCTCACAGGTACCATCTGCTCACTAACTCTAGGTCGGTTTCTGATTCAGCCAAATCAACAAATGTGTTGAGGTTCTGACCAATGCGTACAGACTCCAGCTCCAGGGCTGGGGGCTGACCCAGTGCTCACAGTGGCTCTCAGTCCACCCCAAGGGCAGCAGCTGTAGCTGGGCAAGCCCCTGCACTTCCCCATCCCTCAGCGCTTTGAGCTGGGAAGCGGGAATGAGAGTCCCATCTAGCACCATGGAGCAGAATGGAGACAGTTCACAGAGCACTTTGCTGGTCTCCACAGGCAGGGTCTATGCCATAGAATAGTCACCATGCTCGCTCAGGTAAGGCATTGCTCTCGGTCCTGGAGGCTGGAGGCTGGAGGCTAAGCAACTTCCCAGCTCACATGGCGACCAGCAACGGCACCAGTTTCATCTTGAATCTGTCTGACCTCATTCTGTAGCTTTGCTATATGCCCCACCACCGTCGACATTTTCAGCCACCTAATTCTATTTCAAGTAAAAGTTAGTGAGTTTTAAAAAAATATTTCTAAATATACATTTTTAAGTTATTAAGGAAGTGTTGCTACAGATGGCATCTGGCTATGCCGAGACTTAAAATTGTCCTTAAATAGTTGGCATCTGAGAGCTCTCACTGTCTGCAGCGACATGGTACGGATTCTAAGGATAGCAGCATGGAGCCCATCTGAGAACATGACTCTGGCTCTGCCTTTTCTTCAACAAAATGGTGGGACTTCCCGGCCTTCTCCACCTGTTGTCTCACTGGCACCTCTGACTTGCCACAAGAGATGCTGACTTAGTTGGCAGGTACTTATGGAGGTCAGACCACCTGCCTGGCCTTGGGTTAGGGCTGAGGCATGCTACGAGGCCTGCATCCCTTTGATCAGCCCCCCTGGATACACAGTGTGATTCAGATCCCCTCCACCACATAACCTGGGCCAAAGTTCATCCAGGATATTGCACAACGTTGCATTTTTATTTAATTTAAATGACTTCCTTTCCACGCTAGACTGTGAGTTTTGTGATCCAAATAAATTAGAGAAATTCAAGTTAAATTGTAAAGGATGTTACTTAACAATCAAGATTAGGTCAGACTATGGGAGAGTCACAGATGCCTCCAAACCCTGGGGATAGCAGGGATGCCTGGGTCTTGGAATCAGACAGGTTCAAAAGGCACCTCTCGCCCTGGCCGGTTTGGCTCAGTGATTAGAGCATCGCAGGTTCGATCCCCGTCAAGGGCACATACCTTGGTTGCAGGTTTGATTGGGAGGCAACCAATGGATGTGTATCTGTCATGTCCATGTTTCTCTCTCTCTTCCTTCCTGCCTTCCACTCTCTGAAAATTAATGGGAAAAATATCCTCAGGTGAGGATTAAAAAAAGAGGCACCTCTTCTCCTTACTATTCTTCAGCCCTCGATAAACTTTGTAATGTCTTATACATAAGTGGTAGTGTGTTGGTTACCTAGGGCTGCATGACAACTTACAGCAAGATTCAGTGGTTGTAAGTGAGGTGCCTCAGTGTCTAAGAGTCAGGCCTCCAGGACTCCTTGACTGGGTGAGCCTGGCTGGAAGGGCACAGTCATCTCAAGGTACAACTAAGAGTGGTCTGCTTCCACGCTCACTCCTGCACTGTGGGCAGGCTCAGAAGGTCATGTGCACACTCATCCCCTTGGCCTCCGCAGAGGCTGCCCATGCTAACAGCACTCTTACCCAGAGGGAGGGAGCCACAGGCAGAGGGAGAGGACACCCGGGACAGAGCCTGGTCTATGTGGAACCCAGTCCTGGAAGTGGCCTCCCACCCCTTTGCCGTGTTCTGTTCATTAGAACCAAGTCAATAAGTCTAGTCCTTCCTAAGCCGAGAGAATGTGCAGGGGTGGGGAGAAGCCATGGGTCAGTGGCACCCTCTGAGAGTCTACCTGAAATAGAAGATAAAACCAATTCCTCCATCACAAGCCTGTGATGTCTAGAATCCTGAGCATGCCAGGAAGCTAATGTTTCTCCTTCCCATACTGACTCAAGACCTATCGCTAGAAAAGGCCTCACTCCATGAGTCAGAAAAGCTATGTGACTGTGTGCAGTCACACTTTTATGAAATGTATAAGATTTCCTGTAATGGTGATGAATTAATAATTTAGAATCATAATATTTTATGTGCACAGTTATAAAAGTTAAACCTCAATTATCCTTATTTGAAGTAGAAAAACATAAACTGGCACTGGGCAATTTCTAGCCAATTGGCGAGATGTTTGAGTACAGAGACTTGTCAGCCTCAGGTCAAAAATGCAGTTTTAATATAGTGCAAGCCCTGGCGGCCCGTGCTCGGAAGCACCCAGGTGCGGCCGGTGTTATTAAGCACACGCCAGCCCAGGAAAGCGTGTTTCTGAGTGAGAGAGTGGCTGGTCCAAGCTGCCAGGCACCCAGCAAAGAAGGGGAAATAATCAGTTATTTCAGAGCTCTCTCAAGAAATGAGTAGAAGGGGGTTTTAAAAATGTGCTGAGTTCCTCAGGTGTGTCTCAGAAGCTTGATTCTTCTCTCCATTTTGGAAAAATTGAGCTTCTTTAATCTTCGAAATGGATCAAGGTTTTGTGTCTGCTGGCATTTTTCTACATAGGGGATAAAAAACAAAGATTCAAACAAACGGAAACAGCTTTCCTCTCCCTTACATTTTTGAGGAGACGTATTTCCCCGGTACTTGAGATAATATTGCCTTTATAAGAGACAAAAAATTCCCATAAGAAACTGGAAAGTAATGACCATTGCCCCAATAGTTTTTGAGGGACCATGGGCTACCCTTGACACATGGTACATCACAGGAAATGGAAATAGCACCACACTCTATCAATTGAACAGGGACCCAGCTTCTCCAGGTTTATTTCAGAAGGGTCCCGGTGCTCCCAGTGCCTCGGCCACAATGAGCAGGTGACTCGGGGAGAGGCAGGGCCCGGCGCCTGGCCCAGCCACTCCTGCTCCAGAGGTCTGTACCACGTGCTTGGGTTCTGGAGTCACTTGGGGCTTTCTGCATGGTGCCCAGGGAGAGGAGTGCAAGCTAAAGGTATCCTCAAAATAGGAGGGAACTGAACATCGTTGCTCTGGGGGACAACGTTCCAAAAAGTGAAGGAGGACAGTGCAATGTCTCCCTTGTATTTTCTCTTATTTTCTATTTTTGTCCTCTTCCTTCTTGAGAGTTATACACATGTGCACATGAGGAGAAACCAAGGACACCATGTCCCCAGAGGTGACGTGGGAGTAGAATCAACAATGCTGTGGGTCTCCTGAGGCCAGAGCTTGAGCTAGCACCTGCCAGGTAATGGAAAAATCTGCTCATAACACCATGAAGCAGGTATCAGTTTGCCGACATGCACAGGAGCAAACTGAGAATCAGAATTAACTTATAATGACCAAGGTGGGTTCCCCCTCAGGCCTTTCCTTTGGATTCCATGTGCGTGGTCTTTATAGTACATCTTGCGGCCATCCATAGTCATGTTTTCATATTGTCAGTTGCTTAAACAATTCAAATGTAAAAACATCCTGCTTTAGAGGAAATATTTACAGACAAATGTACAATAGGATATTAATGAGAATAGGCTATTTAGGATCAAAAGTTGAATTTTCCCAAAACAGTTCTGTTACTTGGTGGTACTCTCATTTCCAGATTCTTCCATGAAGGAGGACTGACACAGAGGGAGCACTCGTCGTCTTGGCAGACTTGTTGTCTCATTTAGCTCAGGCTGCTGTATACTGCTATAAAGTAACCACACATATCTACCCCAAATGCTGAGAATTGCACACACACACACACTCCCACACCCCTACATTTATTTTGTGTGTGCGACATACTTTATAAAGACTTTTCCAAAGACTTGATGCTGATTCTATGGTAAGAACATCAACTAATCACTAAGGGAACTAAGTGACATAGCCGCTAGGAAGAGGCTGGCTGCTTCCAAAGCCTCTGGCCTCTACTGTGCGGCCTGTCTCACTCAGGTCACCCCTGCGCCCTAACCCCCCATGGAAACCTGGGGGCTGCACCGGAGCAGGGGCGGGGGGGCGGGTACCTGCAAGGAGTCCCACCACATGTTGAGCCTTGCCATTTCAGGACTCAGAGCAGCCATTCAGGCAATCCTCCAATTAATGGACCAACATCTGGTTTTCCTACTATAAGCGTTTTAAATCTCAGCTCTTTAGCGCTTCTCCTGAGGTACTATGTGCTGGCGGACTCTATTTCTCAAGTCCACACCTGTTCGTTGAACAATAGGTACCATGTTCTATTTCTTAAAAAAGGGAATAGCTGCTATTTTAGAGGCTCTTAAGAAGATGCTTAGAATGGAGCCTGGTATCATCCAAACCTGAATTACTGAAACTCGGGAAGTTTTATAAAGGTAAAGGAGACCACCTGGTTTGTTTCTTTGGAGAGTCAGGGCACAGTGTTGGTGAGGGGGTATCAGAAAATGAAAGGCATTCAAATTATATTCATAGAGGTACTAGAGCTGCTTTATGTGGAGAGAAAATAAGACAGAGACATAATAATGGTCTGTGAACATGGGACACGCTCTCTAATAGGTGAGAGTGTTTATGTCACTGCAGGATGCAGAACACGCACAATAAGATCAAGTGGCAGAGAAACCACTCTTGGTTTTCATTAGAGAGTATTCCATTCAGAGCTTTCCAGCTTCACTGCATGCTGCTCTCATGTCACTAGGGCTTCCATCACAGAGTGGAATTCTCAGCATTTGGGGATGAGTCTCAGTGCCGTGTAATGGGACCCAGAGATGGGAGAGGAAGCCTCAGACAGGACCTCTGCCGGGCAGCTGGGCACCACTAGTGATTATAGGAAGGTGAGGCCCATTGCCAGGCACAGAATTCCTGGGCAAAAGGAAACACAACTAGCAAAGGTCCAGGAATCAACCAGGTGCCATGGAGAAGTTTTCAGTTCAGGCAAGTAAGTGGCTTATTGAAAAGGCCATCTCAGCTCAGTCCATTTAATTCCTCATAGGAACAAGCAATGGTGTTCCTCATATTTCCTCAACCACATTATAATTTCTCAGTATTGCTCTAGTTCCTTGAATAGTAAGAATGAGAAGGCTTGCCCTGACTGGTTTGGCTCAGTGGATAGAGCGTCAGCCTGCGGACTCAAGGGTCCCAGGTTCAATTCCCGTCAAGGGCATGTACCTTGGTTGCGGGCATGTCCCCAGTGGGGTGTGCAGGAGGCAGCTGATCGATGTTTCTCTCTCATCGATGTTTCTAACTCTCTATCCCTCTCCCTTCCTCTCTGTAAAAAATCAATAAAATATATTTTAAAAAAAGAATGAGAAGGCTTTACAAAAATAACAATGAAGCAATCCATACTAATCAGTAGTTAATTTTCTATACTTAGTAGACTGCTGCGTTTGGCTTGTTCTTTCTCTAGCTGAAGAGGTGACAAAATTCTAATAAAATAACCTTAATCAGCTGCTATAAAGGATATTTATTTGGTGATTCTTGTGTTTCAATTAAATAAGTCATTCTACAACTATGGTCAACAGGATCCCACTTATTCTTTAGAATTCATAACAACTGTTATTCTTTCACAAAGCCTTCCAATAGCATGCCAGATGCCCTGTTATCCAGTCTTCTAGATAGTTTGCTTTGTGGCATTGAACCTAAGTATGTGTGTATGTGTATGCATTAGTTTGCTAGGACTGCCATACAAAACATTGCAGATTAGGTGTCTTACGAATTTATTGTCTCACAGTTCTTGAGCGTAGGATTGCAAGATCAAGGTGTCCTTAGGGTTGATTTCTCCTGAGGGCCTCTCTCCTGGCTGGGAGGTGGCCGTCTGCTCCTTGTGCCTTCACACGGTCTACCCTCTGTGCCCATTTGTTTCCTAATATCCTCCTCTTGCAAGGACACGGAGCATATTGGATAGGGGTCTGCTCATATGAACTCATTTTACCTTAATTACCTCTTCAAGGTCCTGTTTCCAAATGCAGGCATGTTCTTTGGCACTGGGGTTAGGACGTCGGCATGTGCACTCGGGGAGGGGCACAACTCAGCCCATAACAGTGGGTGTTAATCATACGTCTATACGGTTGGTTGCCCAAGGCTCCGCTCACCACCAGGTTGCACAGTCCATGGAGACAGGAGCTCTGCCTGCCCCGCTAACCACTGTTTGCCCAAGGCCTCGTGGAGCACCTGTCAGGTCCTCACACTATTTACACACATGTGGGCAGCTGTCTGAGTGAATTAGCTAACAGGACTGACCTCCAAAACATTTCTAAAAGATAAAATCTGTAACAGTGAAAAAGGGAACTAAGTGATTTTTAACAAACAGTCATGTTACAATGATTACATGCTGCAGAATGTGTCAAACCCAGGAATGAGCTACATTCAGGGGAAGCATTAATTAGGTAAAGGCCAGCAGAGCTCCCAGAGCTGGGAGAGCTGCATCGTGAAGGGTAGAAGTACACACCCTCATTAATACTAGAGGCCAGATGGTTTTAGTCTGAAGCCCTGCAGTCAATAGCGCTGATCCCCAAATATTGCCCTTTTCATATAAGCCATTTGTATATAGTCACCATCTGCACATCAAGTAAATGATAACTTTGTGAACTTCATCCTCTGCTTCAGTTCAGTTGTCTGTAATGTATCCGTGCTTTAGCTAGACAGTGTTGGTAAGAAAATCCCATTAGTGAGGGTGAAACAATAGGTAGCCATGAGGCTTTGGCTGTCACCACAAGCTGTCCAGCTTCAAGATATCAATCAAAGCCTGGGAAGGTTTCCCAAGGTAGTGATGTCTTTGGCAACTTCAGCTTTTTCAGGTCTGAGTAATGACCCCAAAACAAGCATTTTATTTAACTTACTCGTTGTTTTTCACCACTTACTGACAAGAACAACAGAAGGATCTAGATTTTTATTAGCATGGTAGAATAATCCAATAGTCAAGTCTGCTATCACTTCCTTTGATCTTTCATAGTTCCTACTTTCATAATTTCCTCTTGTAATTCACTTGGCCTCCATTTAATTCAGGAGGCTGTTGCCGTGTCTACGTTGTGCTGGTGCTACACTCAGACCTGAGGATGGAGGCATGCCCTCCAGGAGCTCACGTGTGTGGGTGGGAGCTCAGAGGAGAGGAGAGGCTCCAGGAAGGGTGAGAAAGGAAGGCTTCCTACGGGTGAAAAAGACACAGCTTGGTTTTCAAAAATGAACAGAATTTGGCCAAACAGAGAACAGACAGATACTCTCCAAATGGAGGGAAATGGGAGGAGAGCTAGAAGGGTAAGATCCCACAGATGGCTGAGAACACCTGGGCCAGAGGGAAGGGTGGGCAGGCAAAAGATGCATCCACATTTTGGTCAAGGACACGGCGTTTGGGCTTTGTCCCGAAGGTCACAGGGAACTATGAATCTCTGAGTTGAGCTATGTTTTTGTCACGTAGACGTTTGAGCTGAGCATTCACGTCGCCTTCACCACCAGCACAGACATTCTCATTTCCTGTCTGACTGTAGCGGGTGGCAGCCCAGCTGTTTGGGTCTCCTGTGCTGACCCGGGGTGGTGAGGATCCAGGTTACCGTGACATGTGAGCCCCCAGGTTTTTCCAGCGAGGAAAGGTCTACCTGTGGGTTATGGCCCATGTTCTGCCGTGGACACTGGGCAGTGGAATTCAGCTGGTGTGAAGCTCAGGCAATCAATGAGCATGTGGAGAGGCACAGTGTGCCTGTGGATGCTGGGGTCAAGCACCAAATCCTGGCTCGGCCTCTGACCCCCAGGAACCTGTAATGGCCTTGGGGAGATAAGGTTTATAGAGATGAACATTAATGGACAGTATAAGGCAGCAAATAATATGAACTGAGCATAGATCAAACAGCAGCTCCTGCAAGAATTTTTGAAGAGGAATCACTACATGCTGGTGTGGTCAGGGAAAATCTGCTTCATTCATTGCATGGTTTATTAACTTACTCATTCCGTCTTTCAGCACTGTTTATGTGCCCTTTACTGTGCAAGGTGACTGCGTCAGAAAAAAAAAATATGTGTGTGTGTGTGTGTGTGTGTGTGTGTGTGTGTGTGTTTATTTATGCTTCCTGAAAGGAAGTACTAGGACAAAAGCTAGGCACTGGAGGACAGGGAGAGGAACTGGATAGTGGAGAGCTGGGAGGGCCACATAAGGCTCCACGCACAAGCAGCAATCAGTTAAGTGCATTCAAATGGAGACTATTGAATGCACTAGCATCACTAGAGTAGTGAATTTGTGTAGGAATATTGCAAAACGAGATTGAGAGTACAGATGGAAACTTAATTTCAGAAGGCATGGATTGTCAAGATAAACAGTGTGAGTTTCCTTCTCTGGGCTCCATGACTGACTGGAGGGATTTTTTTGCTGTGAAATTGACAATAGCTGCTTGTTAGACAGTTCAACCTAACAAGGTGCCCTGAAGCAGAAAGGGTCAGAGGCTGGAGAGAGGGAGCCCATCACAAAAACCACAGCTACACTGATAAGGGATGGGATACAAGTTGGATATGGAGTTTAAGAAATGTGTGAATTCAAACTAATGCATGTAGGAAAGGGTTAATAGAATTTTATAATTGATAGACAAATGGTTTCCAAAAAACACCGGGACCCAGGATCTAAATTGCAGCATAATGGTACTAATAACTGTGAAATGTTCTTAAATCATGTAATTGACATTTTAAATCTGCCTTATTCGGTTATTTATATAACCTCACTTAGTTCTCTCAAAAATTGAAACTATCTTTGAACTATGAAATAAAGGTAGTTATGACAGGATATTTGGGGGCAGGGAGCTGCATTGGGTTTTCTGTGGAAGATAAAGACTAGACACTTTTAAGTAAAGCCAGGCAATTCTGTCGCTGTTACAGATGAGAAAACAGGTATAGAGAGATTAATAAATTTGTCTAAATTGCTAGCAATTATAAGTGGCAGGGCCTTGAGCCAGAGGTAATGGGTGAATAAAGGCATCAAATGAAGTTGTTTCAAATTATTCCTGGGGTTGAAAGTAGATTCCTCGGGAGATCTGCCTTGGCCTGCGCTGCAGCCTTGCGTGTCCACATGTCCTGTAAGGACTGATGCTTAGAGGTCCTTGGACAGCCACTCCCGTCCCATGGTTCTGTCTTCAAACCATAGAGACACAGAATAGTTAGGGATTTGGGAGAGAGAGAGAGAGAGAGAGAGAGAGAGAGAGAGAGAGAGAGAGCACAAATGCCAAGGATCTGTAACCTCAAATTTATTCCTTTAATCCACTGGTTCTAAACCAAGGGAAGTTCTCCATTTCCACCCATCCCAACCTCCCATGGATACCGGGACCAGCGAGCAGGAATTCTTCCCAGGCTTGTGTCTCAGAGAATCAAAGAATGAAGCCGCGGACCTGAAGAGTTCAAGAAAGTTAGCAGTTTATTGAAGGCAAACACAGGCTCCCGCCTCGGGAAGGGGACCCCAATGGATTCCCTTTAAGCACTCTGCTCTTCCCCTTATATCTGCTAAAGGCCTGCTCTTTGTCTGTCTGTGCCACGCCCTGATTGGTTCCTGGCCTGTTGCAACATTTTATTTTGCACTTGCAAGAAAAACATCCTTGTCTCAAAACATCCTGATTTCTGACATCCTGTTCACTACAAAACATTTTGTGATTTCAGCTCTAACTGTTACATCCATCCTTCCTCCTTCTTCCACCCCTTACCCTGTCTGCCTAATCCTGCTTCTAACTCCTCTCACCATTACCCCACCCCCCTCAGGGGACTTTTAGTAACGCCTGGTAGCATTTTGGGTGCTGGGGATGGGGACCTGTTATTAGCATATAGTGAGTCAGGGATTCTCCTAAACATTCTATGCCTCTGGGAACGCCCCACCACCCACTAAGAATTATCCAGTCCAAAATGTCCAGTGCCAGTGTTAAGAAACTCTGCTTTCAGCTAAAAACCTTATTCCTATATGAGAGTTTAGGGCTTTAGAATATTACTTAACCGTTCTGAGTCTGTTTCATCAAATGAGAACTGTAAATTGGTGTAAAGGTCTCATTACAAAAATAATAAAAAAGACAAATGTTCAATAATATTATTTATCTATAAAAATTAAAGTGAAGTAATAACAGTTAGCTAGATTTCCAACATCAGACCCAAGTAGACATTCTGCGATACAAATCTGAGTCGTACTTACATTTCCCTTAGAATCTAGAAGCTCCACAAGAGACAGGACCAGAGTTTGAACTCAGTGCTGAAGAGGAAAGTTGCCTGTGAGAATATAAACTGGGGCAGCCACTTTGGAAACCTTCTGGCAGTTCAGCTCCTTAAAGGCTAAGGATGGAGTACACATACGACTCAGCAGTTCCACTCTAGGTGCACACGTAAGAGAACTGGACACAGGTCCGAGCGGAAATGCGCACACAAATGCTTACAGCGGCAGCGTTCATAACACCTGCTAAGTGGAAACCGCTCAAATGTGCATCAGCTGGTGATGGATACACACACGTGGGGCCTCCATACAATGGAATGTCATCCAGCCATAAAGATGTGCTCACACACGCTACGGCATATATGAGCCTGAAAACACTGTGCTAAGCAAAAGAAGCCAGTCACCAAAGGGCACAATGGACGGTTTCATTCACATGAAATGTCCAGAATAGGCAAATCCGTGGGGACAGAAAGTAGACTGACTAGGACTGGAGGTGGAGGTTGATAGCTGCATATTACAACGTTTCTTTTCGGGATTATAAAATGTTTTAAAATTAATCGTTGTGATGGTTGCCTAACTCTGTGACTATATTAAAAATCATTGTATTGTACGTTTAAAATAATGGATTGTATGGTATGTGAGTTTTATCTCAAAAAAGCTGTTCCAAAGAAAGAAAGAACGAGCCCTAGCCGGTTTGACTCAGTGGATAGAGCATCGGCCTGCGAACTGAAAGGTCCCAGGTTCGATTCCAGTCAAGGGCACATGCCTGGGTTGTGGGCTCCATCCCCAGTCAGGGCCTTGCAGGAGGTAGCTGATCAATGATTCTCTCTCATCATGGATGTTTCTATCTCTCTCTTCCTCTTCCTTCCTCTCTGAAATCAATAAAAATATATTTTAAAAAATGGAGCTGCAAAATATTTTTTTAAAAAGAAAGAAAGAACATATTCAACAACAGAAAATGGAACTTTGCAGAGGTAATTGCACATGGAGGGGATTCTAGAGCAGGGCAGGGCTGGCTTTGGAAGTGTGGAGAGAGGATGGTGCTCAGCCTGTGAGCCTGATACTTCCCTCTGAATTTTGGCTCCACCCCCAAGTAGTCATAGGACCTTGGGTAGCTTCTGACTTTCTGTTTTAGCTTCTCTAACCTGAGGACAATAAAACTTGGTCTTTGGGACTTTTGTGAGAATTAGGGATTATATATTTAAAATGCCTGACACACTAGATATTCAGTACAGGTAGTGTGTACTATTAGCTATTTTTTACAACTGGGTCTTTTGCAAGTTCAGTTGCAACCATGAAAACTGTCTTTTTTCTTAGTCTTGGTTTGGTTCCTGAGCGAGCACAGAGCAGCTTACTTGTCCTGTCTGTGAGGCCTTTTCTACAAATGCCCTGGGGCAAACCCGGGACCTGGGAGTTTGCTGACACAAGAGCAGGAAGTGGAAAGGAATGAAAACTTTCTTTCCTATCCTTATCTCAGTTGAAACAGTTTGTTAGCTTTAAAAATTAATTATTAATGTTGTACATTTTCTTTTTAGAAACTGAAAATTCCAGTAGTCTGTATAAGAAAAAACAATAATAATCTGTGCTTCTATCATTTAATGCCATTCCAGTAGTTCTCTTTGCAGCAATTTTTTTAAAAATATATTTTATTGATTTTTTATAGAGAGGAAGAGAGAGGGATAGAGAGTTAGAAACATCGATGAGAGAGAAACATCGATCAGCTGCCTCCTGCTCACCTCCTACTGGGGATGTGCCGCAACCAAGGTACATGCCCTTGACTTGAGTCTGCAGGCCGACGCTCTATCCACTCTACTCTAGCCACTGAGCCAAACTGGTCAGGGCTTTGCAGCAATTTTTAACAAAACCGGAACCGCACTACCTATGCTATTAATCAGCGGTTTTCAAATATCAGCATATCACTAGCATTCTTGGGCATTATGATTTTAATGACTTCACTATATTCCATAGCATTAAATATACCACATTTGATTTAACTAATCTATTATTATTGGAAATATTGGTAGTTGTGAAATTTTGCTATTATAAATAATGATTTTATGAGGTCTCTTCACCATAAATCTTGGCTGTAGCTCTATTACTATTTTAGGATGGATTCCTCAGGATAAAGTTCATGGGAGACAATGAATGACTTCTTTGGGGGATATTGACAGGTATTAGTATGTTATCTTTCAGGAAGGACGTACAAACTTATGCTGCCTCCAGCAAGGTAACAAATGCCTACTTCCCTATTTGTCTGCTGAGAGTATAATTGGTTTTTATTCCTTGCCAGTCTTGGAGATGGCAAGTAATATTTGACATCACCTTAAACCTCAAAAGTTTTATGTTTGTCATCACCCAACACTCTTTTCAGAAGCCAAGTCCCACCTTTGAGGCCTCAGCTCTTAAATCATATGAGCTTAGCTCCACAACTACCCTGCTTTGCCCTATGAAGGCAGAGCTGCTTTCCTGTTCTCCCCTTTGAAACGTCTGTTTTCTCAGAGCCATGTATTTCAGAGAGGTTTTGGGGGAAATGCTACCTAATAGAATTGATTTTTTCTAATTTGTGAACAATTAATAGCACTTAAACCTGTACCTTCAAAAGAGTGTTCTTAAAAACAAAAACTTGAGAACCTCTAGGCATGTTATTTGGGGACATTAACAGAATTAAGTGGAAAAGAGTACCAGGCAAAAGCGGGTTTTAGGAGAAACATACCATTTTGCTTGCTTTGGAATCTATTCCGAGGTAAGCTCCTCTAAATTAGTCCTAAGGGTTGCTTTTCTCTAGCTTCTTTCCCTCCTCTTCTGAAACCTCTAATAGAGTAGTTCTCCACCATGGCTGCACAGATGAATCTCTGGGGATCTTTGAAATGTCTAAGGCCAGGGACCACCCTAGCTGGTGCACCAATTAGCCTGCTATGGAGCCCAGGGTCCCCATGTGACCCCTTTGTGTGGTCAGTATCAAGAGCTTCTGTTCTAATAATTGTCCTCTAAAGAGCTAAGATTTCACACAGGCTCCCTCTGCAGGGACTCGGGACCATGTAGGCACAAAGCAAAAGAGATCAAATCAGATGGAAAAGCAGACCAAAAAGAGAAAACCAAGCAAAGGAAGCAAACCTTCATTAAATTTTTAATAATAATTTTAAAAATAAACTTGGAGAGGTAATTCTGATCAAGATGGCTGGGTAGGTAAATACAGTACTCGAATCTTCCCACAACCACATCAAAACTAAAACTAAGCTACAGGCCAACCATCTTTCAGAACCACCTGAAATCTAGCTGAACAGAAGTCCTGAAACTGAGGATATGAAGAAACAGCCACATTGTTGGAGGAAACGAGAAAAAAGCTGGTTCCACACCTATCTGTGGTGGTTAAAAATTGGGAGGGATATCTTGGCTGCAGGGGGTTCCCCCTGAGAAGTGAGGGGTCCCAGCCCTATACCAGACCCCTCAGCCCAGGATTCCAGTGCCAGGAAAAGAAGAGCCAATATGTTCTGGCTGTGAAAAGCAGTGGGGATTGTGGCTGAGTGAGATGGAGGCTGCTGGGACCCCCAGTGTTCCTCTTAAGGAGCCCATGCACAGACTTAGAGCTCACTCCCTCTGAGCTCCAGCACTGGGACAGTAGAGTGAAAGGCACCAGACACTTAAGGGAGTACTTTTTCTATAAACAGGCTGAGGGTTGGCAGGGCAGCTTTCTCCTCGGTAGAAGTGGTGGCAGAGGCTATTATGTTTCTTTTTTTCTGAGTCCTCCGTCAACAGAGCTGACAGGCAGGCATCATATCCAGCTAACACTGCTCACCTTGCCCTGGTGACTCCCTAGACCTCACCCCACCCAACTTAAGGGCTTACCCAAGCTGTTTCCAGTGGTTTTACCATATGAATGGCCTATCTTGGATCTTGCTTCAGACTTTTCATAAGCTTTCAAACAAGCAGCATCTGGCCTTGGTCTGTCCCTTGCCTCTTGTTAAGTGGCCCCAGGGTTGGCACTAGTGGCAGCCAACATTGGTTTGCAAATTGGCTTCTCTTGGGAACCTCCAAGCCCAGCACAAGTAACAGCCATCTGAAGATTGCTTTTTAGCTCATGATGGGTGGCCTCAGGCAGAACACACACGGTGCTGACTGACTTGGCCTGAACCTCCTGGGAGGCCTCAGAGCCAGCATATATGGTGGAAAGCTTCAGACCACATCAAAGCACCGCCCAACCACCTCCACAGGGACACTCAAGGGGCACTGGAGTCTTGTTGAACTAAGTCCTGCTCAGTGGGGTGACCCTCCACGGTGCTCAAAGCCAGTCCTTGCAGCCAATCGGCCTGGGGGTAAATTCCTCCTATTGATATGCCAATAGCAATCAAGGCTCAACCAACAGGATGGTGTTATACACAACCTGTTGTGTATTTGTTGGGGGATTGGAGTAGACAGCTGGAGTGATCGAGGAAGCTGTGATGCTGGACCTTACAGAAAACTTGCTACATAAGGCCACTTTACCAAGCTCAAGAAACATAGCAGCTTCACCTAGTACATAGAAACAAACACAGCATGGTGGCCTAAATGAAGAGACAAAGAAACATGTCCCAAATAAACAAAAAAACAGAACAAAGCTCCAGAAAGAGAACTAAACAAAATGGAGACAAGCAATCTACTCAATGATCTACTCAATGCAGAGTTCAAAATACTGGTTATAAGGATACTCAATGGACTTAGGGGAGGAGTAGATAACTTTAGTGAGAACTTCAACAAAGAGATAGGTAATAAAAAGGGAACTAGAAAAAATGAATAATACATTAACAGAAATGAAGAATACATTACAGGGAATGAACAATGGAGTAGAGGAAGAAGAGGATCAAAGAGGAAGAAGAGGATCAAATCAGAGGTTTAGAAGATAAGGAAGCAGCAAAAATAAAAATGAATCCAAAAAATGAGGATAGTTTAAGGAGCCTCTGGAACCTTCAAGTGTACCAACATTCACATCATGGGGGTACCAGAAGGCGAAGAGAGAGAGCAAGATATTGAAATCCTATTTGAGAAAAGAATGACAATAAAACTTCCCTAACCTGGTGAAAGAACTAAACATACAAGTCCAGGAAGCACAGAAAAGCCAAAACAAGATGAACCCAAAGAGGCCCACACCAAGGGACATCATAATTAAAATACCAAAGGTTATAGAGAGGATCTTAAAAGCAGCAAGAGAAAAGCAGTTAGTTACCTACAAGGGAGCTCCCATAAGACTGCTAATTTTTCAACAGAAACATTTCAGGCCAGAAGGCATTGGCAAGAATTATTCAAAGTGATGAAAAGCAAGGAACAATAACCAAGATTACTCTACCCAGTGAAGCTTCATTTAGAATAGAAGGACATATGAAGAGCTTCCTAGATAAGAAAAAGCTAAAGGAGTTCATCACCACCAAGGCAGTAGTACAAGGAATATCTAATTAGGGGTCTTCTTTAAGAAGAAGAAAAGATGAAAACAAGGATAATAAAATGGTAATGAGTACAAATATATCAAGAATTTAATCTAAAAATAAAATAAATGAATAAGCTGAACAGAAACAGACTCATAAAACAAAGAACATTTTGATGGTTGGCAGATGGGAGGGGATTGGGGGTATTGGTGAAAAAGTAATGGGATTAAGAAGAACAATTTGGTGGTTACAGAATATTCACAGGGATTAAAGTACAGCATAGAAAATATATTTAAAATATCTTAATAACTATGTATGGTGTAAGATGGGTACTTGATTTATGGAGATGATCACTTAGTAAGTTATATAGTGTCTAATCACTGGGTTGTACACATGAAACAAATATAATATTATATGTCAACTTTAATTGAAAAATTAAAACAATTTAAAGAAAAAACAAAACAAAACAAAACTGAATAGTGATGTGGGATGGGAAGGAGACCCAGAATCATGCTGATGTGCTGGCCCTGCCACCTCACTGAGCAGACTTTGCTCTTCAGCCTGGTCCATCTGTGATGTAATTAGAGAACGTATCTCTAATTAGACGGACACTTCCTGTGGCCTCTGTGTGTAATTCCTTCCGCAGGGCACCTGAGGCCAGCAGGGCGCTGGGCCCTTAGGGCCTATTTACTCCCTCTTTGTTGAACTCCTTCCTGACCCCCAACCCAAACAGTCAATAGTCTGTCTGCAAATGCAGCCTCATATGTTATGCCGATGTATTTAAAGTACTATGCAAATGAAGTTAAAAAGTGAGGACCTAAAGCTGGCTATGTCCCTGAGAGTATTCAAATGTTCATCCCCAGGAAACACCTGACAGACCCTCCACCTCATTAGAGGAATCCCTGTGGTTAGGGCCCAGCCCTGGGCTTTGGGGGAAGGTAGGGGACCAGGATGAGCAGCCCTTGGGTTCTCCTCTTTACCCCATAGGTGTTCAGGGCTGCAGGAAAGACCGGCTGCCAGGGAGCGGCTGCAAATGCGGGAGGGGCCCTCCGTCTGGGCTGTTCTGAGCAGGTGGGACATGCTGCCCATCGCCATGGAATCGGGCCTGCAGCCTTGTGCTGTGCTCGCCCAGGCAGCTTCCCCAGACAGCCAGGGCTCAGGCACAAGCATGGCAGTGGCTGTCCCGAGGAGCCTGTAGACCTCTGTTCCAATTGTGAACTCGTTCTTTCTAGCTGGTTCCTCCTGGAGGCTCCAGAAGGCTCTCCCAAGCCTGGTCTCTTCTGCCTCAGGGAATAGCTCTTAATCCACCCCTTACTGCCCCTTTTCACTGTTGTTACTCTGGCTGAGACCTCATCCTTCTGTCTCCTGGGGCTGTGCAAGCAATAGGCCCCACCAGTCCCGCTTCTAGCCTGTCTCCTCTTAGCTCGCAGAGTCTTTTAATATGCCCCTCCAGCCAGGTGATTCCCATGCTAAGGAACCCCATGGACTCCCACGTTCTAAAACAGTGATTTTCATTCCTGGCTGGACATTGGAATCACCAAGGGGTGCTTTTTTAAAATGCAAATGCCTGGGGCCCCATCCTCAGAGATTCTGACAGAACTGGCTTGGTAAAGTACCCTCCAGAACCATGTGTCAAAGCACTTTGTTGAAACCCCTTCCTTAGCGCAGCAGGCAGGGGCCCAGGGTGAGTGTCTTCTTTGCACCTGCCTTCCTGCTGTTCTCCCAGCCTCTCACTCCAGGCCTTGCTCTTTGTGCAGGCTCTGCGTCTCCTGGAACTCTGGCTCTGGGAGTGGCAACTCTTGCTCATTTCCAAAGCATTCCTGAACTGCTACCCTCTCTTTCGTGAATTCCTAAACTGCTGTCCCCTCTTTCATGAAGCCTGTTAGGGTCCTCACATGGAGTTGGTTAGGTCTTCCTTCTTTCCTCTTAGCCACACATTCACTGTTCCCCTAGAATTGCAAGAGCCTGTTTCACTGTCTGTCCCACTACCCGTGGTCGGCAAACCGCGACTCGCGAGCCACATGCGGCTCTTTGGCCCCTTGAGTGTGGCTCTTCCACAAAATACCACGTGCGGGCGCACATGTACAGTGCGATTGAAACTTCATGGCCCATGCACAGAAGTCGGTATTTTGTGGAAAAGCCGGTATTTTGTGGAAGAGCCACACTCAAGGGGCCAAAGAGCCGCATGTGGCTTGTGAGCCGCGGTTTGCCAAGCCGCAGTTTGCAGACCACTGCTAGCCTGACGCACTCAAAGGACAGGACTTTTATCCACTTTGCATATGTCTCTTCTCTTAACCATGGCCTACCCAGGACAGAGACCATGCGAGGTCAGTGTCTACACTCGTCAGTGCAGGGACTGTCTTGTAGTCACTGTGTGCCCATTTGTTTTAACATTATCTTCTTATTACATGATATAAACTGTTTGACATATGCTGCTCTGCTAACAATACCCTATAAGTGTAACCATTATGCCCATTTTGCAGGAGAGGAAACTGAGGCAAAGTAAAGGAAGCAGGGTAGAATACATGAGTGTGTAGAAATGTGTGGCTCTCTGTTCTTGTATAGACAACCATGGCGACTCATCTGGTTATGGGGCTGTGACCTTCAGCAAGCCCTTTGCAGTAGCAAAGCCTTCACAGATGACAAACTTTTGGAGGAAATAATTGCTACCCTCATGACTAATTTTCAACACAGTCTCCTTAGTAAGGTCGGCCAGCAATGTAGTGTGCACCAAAGACATCTAAGCCAAAGAACAAGAGAGGAATGAACTTCTAATAAATACCTACTATGCCGCCATCTGGCCCAGGCCTGATCGTAACTCTTCCCCTCAACAGTGACACAGAGCAGAAATGATGGCATTGCAGGCAATGAAACCGAAGCTCGGGCATGCTGGCCACTCAGCCAGTGTCCTACCAGGGGCCAGGGGAGGTGGGAACTGGCTTGTCTGTTACCTCTCCAACAGGACACCTCCTCTGCCTGCACACCCTCAGGTTCTAGCTTTCCTCTTCTACCTTTTCCTTTAAAAATACTTTATTTACATATGCATTAGTAGAAAAATATAAGAAAACAAAAAATGCCTGTAACCTGACAACCCAGAGATAAAACCACCAGGAACATTTTGAGAGTTTTTTTTTTTTGTTTGTTTTTGTTTTCAGCATTTTGCTCTGCATTTATATCTCAAGGGATCAATTAATGTGTTCCGTGCCCTTGGTTGTAGTTTACATACAAATCTATGTTTCCCCTTTTGTTCCTAAAGCAAGCAGCTGAAGTTGTTCAGCCACTTAAAAATAGAAATAAGTGGTAAAAAGAGGAAGAAAAATGAACCTTGTGAGGGTTTGGTTTGAGTGAAATGATGAGTGGGAGCCACTTGGAGAACGCACAGGGACCGTGGCCGGGAAGGAGCGGGCCCCTCCTGAGCTCTCGGCCATTCATCCCAACACCTGCTCTCCCTGTTTCTTTTGCAGGCAGCAACTTGAACGATGGCTTGTGGCATTCAGTCAGCATCAACGCCAGGAGGAACCGCATCACTCTCACCCTGGATAACGATGCAGCGTCCCCTGCTCAGGACACCAGCCAGATACAGATTTATTCTGGAAATAGCTATTACTTTGGAGGTAAATTACTCAGCTTTGAGGCTGAAAATAAAGGAGAGAGGGAGAATTTAGTGGGCAATTATTTTACTATGATGAGTCTTCCTTTGTCAATTAGACCATACTTCCAACACACTCATATTCACACACACTCACTCACACAGGTGCCACCTCCCCAAACATACAGAGAGGCACAAACACCCACCCCCAAGCCCAAAATAATGGGAAGCAAGCCCTCTCACAGCTGTGCAGATATAAATTATCTAGGTCAGTGCTGAGGAAAAAAAGACTAGCAACAAGAGCTGGTGTTATGTAACTCATCCACAGGAGATTTTTATAGCACAGCAGGCTCCCTGATCACATTCGAAAGGGGAAACTCAGCTGTAAACTTGGAGAAAGCACCACCAGTCAGCAGTGCCTGAAAGAGGAAGTATCCAGGGGAGAACGCACAGCCAGCACACTCACCCACAAGGCCACTCCTCTGGCACCTACTGCCTCTGTCTCCACCTCCCTGGAGGCCATGCCCATGAGGAAGACCTAGGAGGCCCATGAGCAAGTAGCTCCTTGTGGAGCAGCCAGAGACCCCACCCTCTCCAATGTTGGGTGAATCCTCGGAGCTTTTTCTACAGCAAAACACAGGCAAACAGCCCTAGCTGGATTGGCTCAGTGGATAGAGCGTTGGTCTGCGGACTGAAGGATCCCAGGTTCGATTCCAGTCAAGAGCACATGCCTGGGTTGCAGGCTTGATCCCCAGTAGGGGGTGTGCAGGAGGCAGCTGATCAATGATTCTCTCTCATCATTGATGTTTCTATCTCTCTCTTTCTCTCCTTTCCTCTCTGAAGTATACACACACACAACAGGCAAACAGGTAAAGATTTAAAAAAAATAAAAACACAAGCATACATGTAATTAGCCACCTATTGCATTTTTATAGGTGCAGATATATTTTTATTTAGTCTTTTTCAAGGAATTTCCTTCATTAAGAAAAATAATATCTAATTTTCTGCCCATGTGTTTATATTTTAGAAGCCATCTCTAAAGAGCACTTAACCTCAGTGTCTGTCTGACCATGAGAAAGACACTTATGGGCCCTGAATTTCCCCATATAGGCGATGAGAGACAGAGCAGAATTGTTGGGACAGTTCCCTGGGGTCAAGGTTTACATGCCTAACACAGGGCTTCCCATCTGGCAAGGAATGGACAAACTGGCTTCAGACATTGTAAATATAGGCATGGACTGAGCCTGGTCTATGGTTACCAATCCTTTTTCCATGAGGAAACTGAAGAGAAATGGTGTGTAAAATCATAAAGTGCAGTCTCCAATAGAATTTACAAATCACTTTTCTCAGACCAGTGGCATGTGGTTAAGCTTTGAAATATAAGAGATACTTTGCACAGAAGCAGTACACACATGGGGCTGTCCCAAGAGGGAAGCAGTGGGAGCCATCATTTATTTGCGCTTTGATTTTAGGGCCTTAGGAAGGGACTCTGTCCCTCACTCTACATCTTCTCCACGTGTACATGACAACAAAGTCCTTAAAGGGAGAACACTTCTGTTCTCTGCAAGTGTTTTAGCTCACTTAATTCATGTGGTGACTTTGTGAAGTAGGTAACAGTAGCCCCGATTCACAGAAAGTAAGAGTGGTGTTTGCTTAGATGAAATTATTTGTGTGAGTAGCAGAACCAGGATTCACCCCCAGATCTGTGTTCTCCACAACATACAGCAAAGGGATGCCAACTCATGTAGCACAAAAGCGAGTAATTTTGCATCACATGCAACGCTTCTAACAGAGAAAAGTGATCTCGTATTTATTTTTTTGAAAAGTGCTGAGCAATAATTATGATGTGTAGCACCTGAATGCCTCAAAGTAAAAATGCCCCCTGCCCCAGTTGAAGAAGTATCCCTGGAGGTGATTCTTGAGGGCACTGCACTCATAAGGTAAAGATGAATCTGTGATTTGAGCAGCGTTTGAAAAAAATGTCCCACAAGTAGACTGTAAACTTAAGGAAGGTAAAAAACGAGGTTGAGTAATAATAGTCAACTTACATAAATTCTCTCTACAGCCTCAATTAGAAGTCGTAACATTTCTCTTCACTTTATAGTGTGTGCTTGTGGGCTGTTAACCAGCTGCCAGACTTCAGCCCAGCAGTGACTGTCTATTAGAGATGGCGGAAATAATTCCCAGTTATTTATGGGTTATTGCCATGTTTTCAAGCTTGCATTCCCATATGGTCTGAACCTATTAAGACAATTAGGATGTAGTTTATAAGGTGCTCAAGCACTGATATACCTATTCACTCTCTACCTGTCTTGATGAGGAGTAGATGCCCAGGTGGCAGGCTATGCTAAATATACATGATGCATTGTTTTTAAAAGAACACCTTTGTAAAAATGTATGGTGCTAACCTTTCGCGCCTGCTATTACAGCCCAATAACTGTGTGCATTTAAGCCCTTAGTCCCTTTAGTGTCTGGATTTAGTTTGCACAACACTTCAAAATTCCAGTTATGTTTCTACATGTACCTTTGTCAGGTGCATTTAGTCTGTTAATGCTGACAATTAACCAGATAACCACTCTGTCACCATCCTTACCCAAAGCATAATTTCCTTTGAAAGTTAATCCAGAATTGAATTGTGCAGTTAGAAGTGTGTTTCAGGACAGAGCCGACATCCCTGGGTAGTGATAAAGTGCTGTGTTCTTGAAATGAGTGAAGTGCCCCAGGCAGAAGACTGGCACACAGCTGATGCAGGGAAAAATGAAGAACAAGATGCATGTCACGGCGTTGGTAGTCCCTTCCACACTTTTGGTTTTAGCTCTGTACAGTGATGGAGGTTGCCCCCTTTTGAACCAATTCTGTCCCCTCTCTGAAAATGCTAGGATTTACAACTAAACTGTGTGCACTTCTGTGAGTGAAAAAGCACCACAATAATTAGACCTCAAGGTCTCCCATGGATAGGTCGCCAGAGCAGTGACTGATCAGCTCAGTGTTCTTCATTTTTTTTCTCTGTCCCACAGGCTGCCCTGACAATCTCACCGCTCCCCAATGCTTAAATCCTATCGAGGCTTTCCAAGGCTGCATGAGGCTCATCTTTATTGATAACCAGCCCAAGGACCTCATTTCAGTTCAGCAAGGCTCCCTGGGGAATTTTAGTGATTTACACATTGATCTGTGTAGCATCAAAGACAGGTAATTATTGCCTCTTCTCCTCTGTTCTCCCACCCCCTCTTCCCATTCTCACTGTTCTAAATATGTGCTCTTTAAGCAAAATTCTAATCCACGGACTTTAGCCACTTTAGATATAATTGAGTTGCCTAATGGAAAATATCTCTGAAATGATTTCAGATCCAGAGAAAAACGGTTTAAATTAGTTGAGTCTCTATTCATGTTGACTTGAAGTAAATGGGATATGCAAGTTAAATCAAACTACAAATTTGTGAAAGGATTAAAGTTTTGTGCATAAACGCCACTTGATGACTTTGAAGTTAAGAGTAAAGTGAAGAGGAGGAAGGAATCACTTTTTCCTCCTAAACCATCTTGTTTTTCAGTGCAGTAGGTGTCCTCTCACATGGGGTGAGCCTTGGGCCCTCTGGGTCCCTAGAGTATAGGTTGGGCAGTGCCCACTGTACACAGACAGGCCCAGAGCCCGGCCTTGGCTGTCACTGTCCCTCAGTCTTTTCTTCTGGGGCTCAGCAGAGGCCAGACCCTGTCAGGGAGAACCCGCACATTCACTGCAGCCACACATCCTGCAAGAACTCTGTGTCTCTCTTTCTCCTGGGATCTGGCTCCTTTTATATTGGAAGTTTCTAGATTCAAAGACACACTGCAGACAATTAAAAAGGATGATGCTGAATTTTCAACTAGGTTTGTCATGTTCCCCAAATTTTCTTCTCTAGTGCTTGCCTCCTTCTCTCTAATTCTACTCACCCTGGTTAAAATACCATCTATTAAATGGGTGAATGATGTGTGTTAGTTGCAAGCCTATGTGTTAGTGAAATAAGGTCTTTACTCAATTTTCATCAGGAAATAAATTAGCCATTACAGTGAAGGGCAATAAATGACCAAGAAGTCACCTTATTTGTAGGACATATGGCAACAGCAACTTAGCCTGGCACAGGGAGAATGAGGGCAATATGGTTTTCAGAAAGTGTGCAGAGCTGAATCTTATAGGACAGGGAGGCCTGGCTGAGGGGGGAGGGGTGGAGGAAGAGTTGACAGGAGGCAGTATGTCAAATGGCACAGAAATAGGAAGGGTCATGCTTGCAAGTATTTCATCAATTCAATACAAATATTACAGATTCATTTTAAAATCTGTAATACTTGGATACATTTTAGAGCTGATAGTAATAGTTTAATTGGCAACATTTACTTATCTTATTGGCATATAAAATAGTGGCATGTCTTAGAAATAATGGTATATTAGATTTAATAAAATACAGCTCAGTGAGGATGGCAGGGCACTGTGGTGCAGCACATGGTGAGAATATGGGGGTCAGTATTAACATGAAGAACTTTGAGTGCCCATGGAATTTGTCTTCATGCTCTAGGCAAAAATCAGAAAGGACAGCAGTCAGACTGCCTACTGAAATAGTACTCAGGAAATAGTAAGAAAGATGGCTAGAAGGAGAGCCATCCCTGAGCTTGAGGTACTGCCCCATTCCGGGAGAGCAGTGAGAAGTAGTAGGTCCCTCTCTGAGCACAAAGTCAGCTACACAGATCAGTCTCCTCTGATGCTCAGAATGACCAGTGTGGTTTGGCGGACCTTTATGAGAATGTATCTCTGCTAATACCACAACACACGAGATGGCCATCGAATGGCACAGACTTCCTGGCTCTTCTACTTCATCTTTTTTTCTTATATATATTTTTATTGATTTCAGAGAGGAAGGGAGAGAGAGAGAGAGAGAGAGAGAGAGAAAGAGAGATCAATGATGAGAGAGATTCATTGATTGGCTGCTTTCTGCATGCTCCCCACCGGGGATCGAGGAGCCCTCAACCCGGGCATGTGCTCTGACCAGGAATCAAACCGTGTCCTCCTGGTTCATAGGTTGATGCTCAACCACTGAGCCACGCCAACTGGGCTGGCTTTTTTCCTATTTGACCGGACATCTGGGTAATAAAATGTGTGCTTCACCACAATGTGCTCATGTCGGGACCTGAGCATAAAAGATACTACACATAGTGGCTGCCGCCCCTGTAGTCTTTACTAACCATGAGCTCTGTCAGGCAGCACAGCCTTTGCAAAGTGTAGATCAATAGAGGAAGCATTTATCAACGGAATCTCCAACCATACCTTAATTTCTAATCAAGGAAGCTCTCATTTTTGCTGACAGAAAGTCATTGCCATCTACACTGCATCATTACTTTTGTGTGATTGTAGTCTGTGTAATTGTATTACACACAATTGTGTTTTGGTTAATTGTACAATAATAAGGCATTGTGCTTAGTTTTGTGGGTAAATGGTATATTTTTCTTCATTTGCCAGACAGTGTCTCTAACAGAAGGGAAAGCCATGGTAAAAGGCTTTGCTTAATTAATTATCTCTTGAACTTACATTTAATATTTGTTGGAAAGGGGCATGGTTTCTGAGTTTTGTGTTTTATTTTTAATGTGTTAATTAACATAAGCCTAGTTTAAGGGCAGGCTCAGTCTTTGCCTTCAAGGATCTTGCCCCTTGAGGATGGGGTGGTTGTGGTAGCAGAGATGGGGTGGAGTGGAGTCTGACTGTTTTTCTTGTGTTCTTGTCTGGAAAGTTCATGGAGGGCAGGCTTTGATCTGGCCTAAGAGTCTCTTCTCTCCCAGACCAGGCTCCTCTCTGCCCCTTCCTCATGGACTCTGTATGGAGACCCAGGCCTCCTCCTTGGCCTCGAGAGGCTGCCCTACCCACCCCTCCTGCCTTCCCTCAGACTGCTCTCCTGAGCTGTGCAGAGGGGCCAGACTTCCCTGCTCCCATTCCATGCAGCCATCTTTCACAGGCAAAGGCTCCTACTGCTGGTCATGGTGGGGAAACCAAGGTAGCCTGCACAGAAGAAGCACATAATGTTATGAAATGGTAAGAGCTTTCTCCAGTGGGGGTCCTTCAGGCATGTTCCCTGGAGATGGTGCCTAGCTCTGCTTGCCCAGCCTGTGCAATGCTTTGAGAGGAAGCAGAAGTCACACCTGAGAAAACCCATTAATTCACAAACCATTCTTGGGACAATGCTTTTTGTTGAAGCTGGAAGCATCCCTTCCTAGGGACCAAGGACCTAAATAACAATTTTTTATCTTAATAATTGGAAAATCCCAAATTCTCTGGCCTTGGGGAAGAAAGGTCGTGGCATCCCTGGCCTGGCTACAGCTCTGACAACAGGAAAGTGCTTGCTTTAAGAAGCTCCAGCTGCAGAGCTGCCCCGTGTCTGGCAGTGCAAGGGCAGGTTGGAGAAGGCAGCCAAGCACTCTTGGAGGAATTGCAGTTGGGGCCAGAGGGGTGCACTCCCAGCATGCACTTGCACTGGTCTGCCTAAGCCTCAGTATGGACTTGAGATAGGCAAGACATGATAGTCTAAACTATCATAGAGCCAAGTCACTCTCGATAAATGCTTTATTCCTTCCACAACTCTTTATCACACCCTCAGTTATTCGGCCATACAGATGGGCAGTGGGTGAATGGGTGAGGCAGTCTCATGTATACACTGGAGTAAGATAAGATGTGCTGAGAGCTGTACAAGCCATGGGATTTCAGGGCGAAAGAAACAATCATCGAATGTGGTCTAAGAATTTAAATAGGAGACGGGGTCCAAGGTGGGGAGGAACAAAGGGATGCTGATGAGTCAGCTGTCTGACATGAGAGGAAGTGGAAGTCACACCTGAGGAAATCCATTAAGTCCAGTGTGACTGCCAACAACTCTGAGCAATAGTAAGCCTGTTTAATTCTCAGTCCACTACTCATCAACTTGGATGACACATATTATTTAACCATTTTTTATTCTTTATTGATTAAAGTATGACATATGTCTCCTTTTTCTCCCATTGACCTCTCCCCAGCCACTCCCACCCCCCAGCACATGCCCTCACCCCCCTAGTGTCTGTGCCCATTGGTTATGCTCATATGTATGCATACAAATCCTTTTAATCTATGTTTTCTCTTTTGCACAGCCAAGCTCATAAAACCTTCCTTTGCACTGAGCATGAGCCTGTGAGAAGCAAGGGCTCAGGGGTGTGTCTAATGAGCAGATACACAGTAAATGTTGCCATGTGAATTCCCATGGTGAAAAGTTTTCTAACTCTACTTTCCAAGGGAACAGGAGAAACCCACGTCTCCCTCCAAAGCTCCCCCAGCCCCCACCATGGCCAAGGGATCCCCAGTAGTTTGTGGGGTGGATCCCCATAGATATACTGCCCATGTGCTCTCTAATCTGTCTGCTCAGTGACTCCCTTGGGCTTTGATCCCCACTTATTCAGAGGGCTGTCTCCTGGAAAACCATTCACCACCCATTAGGAACATTTGGTGCCAAGGGGGTTCTGGTCATTCAATTCTTCTAAAGCATTGGCCTCAGGGCCTAGAGAGAGTGACAAAAGCATGTGATATGCCTAGGACACCCAATTTAAGGTGGTCCCTATTTCCAAATACATATGCATATGCAGACAGGACCTGGAAGTGAATGCCTCCTTAAATTTTGTAGGTCAATTCCAGCATAGGTACATCAGAATCCTCAGAAAGGTTTCTCAAAATCCCAGTTGCTTGGTACCATCCCTAGAGTTACTGTGAAGACCAATAAAATTTACATTTATTTCAACTTTCCGGGTGCTGCTGTGCTGGCCTTGGGACTAGACTTTGAGAACCACTGCCCTAAAGCTTTTCTCATCCTGAAGGCCAGCAAGTTGCGTGGATTCTGTACAAAAGGGGTGCAAGGGCACAGGAGGGGTGGCTGTGGCTCCAGCTGAGCCCCCCAGCAGCTCTCCTCCTCATCAGGGTCTCACGGGCTCTGAGAAGTCCTGGAAGCTCTGTCTTGATGTCCTTCTCCAAACAGGTGCAGAGTTCAGTCTAAGGGACACTGGGAGTCAACTGAATCCCCACTCCTCCAGGCATCCCTGGTCTTTGTCACTTATGAACCCCCGCCCCCTGCTTCCCACTACAAAGGAAGCTTTTATGGCTATAAATAAGCAAAAATCCTCAGAGGATATTTTGGTTGGAAGGGAACTTGGTCTTAGAATAGCTGCAGCTGCCAACAAACGTGACTTGTCTTTTTGTCATTTTGAGGACAGGTGACTCGCTGGGCCCATTGAAAGTCACAGCTTGATATTTCCTTCTAGACCAGCCTCATGCCCTGTGTGTGAGGGGGTCACATTATAAAGCAGATGACCATCGACCACCAAATATTGCTCCGTACCTTCATAAAGATCAATAGAGGCTGATTCCATCCAGTTTTCTGCACCAGCAAAGGGTTGCTGTGACCCACCTGCCTCATTCCTTGGGTCCTTTCCTTAGAGAAACGACACTGGGGAAGGCCCCTGGAGCTCAGCGAGCTCTGGTTCTCTCTGGAAGGAAATGGAGTCTCAGTGTGGCCCGTGTGGCGGCACCAGGTGGGAGCAGGTCTCTGCTCAGGGCGATGCTGCTGCATTCTGGGTCGTCCCTTTGCTGCAGTCCTTTCTAACATTAAACAATTTGCTTGTCCCGACTGAGTGAATGACATGTGGGTGACTGCATTAAATGTCTTGCAGCCAACAAAATTATGATCTGTGGCTTTTCACTCCATAATCACTTCCCTTTCCCTCAACACTCATTCTTTTAACAAAAGCATCTGCTAATCTTCCTGGCCAAGATTCTGACCTTCTTGGTTCAGATGCGGGTGTTGGAAACACTGAGGGAAACAAGAATTCTGTTGGATGACCTCCCATAAGCAGACTCATGCTAAAAACTCACCCAGTGCGTGGGAGCTCGTTAAAAACAGTATTTTATATAAAGAGATCACATTTCAGGGTAATGCATATGTTTTAGTTCTTCTCTAAAATTGAAAACCATCACATTGGGTGCCTGGAAAGTATTATAAGGGCAATGCCCACACAATCTGAGCGCCTATCTCTAGAGCCAGAAATGCTGCCTGCAATGTGGTGTTCTCTGAACTCATGGGATGGGGCCAAAATCAAAACTGAGAACTTCTGCTGTTTTTATTTATTATTTTTAGTCTACTTCATGCAGGAAAAGAAAGGTTATATTTTACATAACAGTTACTGAGCAAACATTCTCTCAATAGCACTTCATTTAATTATCTACACAGTCCTGCAATATCCTCCAGACGGCTCTCAGAGCCCGGCTCTCAGCTCAGCATCACCTGGCAGCTTGTTAGAAATGCATGTTCTCAGGCCAGGCCCTTACCTGCTGGGTCAGAACCTGGAGACAGAGCCCATCTGAGTTTTAACAAGTTCCCAGGTGAATCTGAAGCACACTCAGACTTGAGAACCGTCGGTTTGCTCCATCATTGTTATTTTACAGATACTAGTAAGACCAGTGATGTTCTCAGAAGCTCAGTAAGCTCTGAAGGTTGCAGGGTTAGTGTTTGGTAGGGTCAGTATTCATCCAGAATTTGCTGATTCTGCTATCCACATAAATGTGGATGCCTATTGACTGAAGGCCAGAGAGAGAGGAGAGATGGCTTGGGCAGCCAGAATGTGTCAAGGGAATATCACCAAGGAAGTGAGATTGAAGAGGAACTGGAAGGCTGGGCTGGGTGTAGGGAGGTCAAGCAGGGTATTCCAGGTGGGTAGAGCACGGGGCTGGGACTGAGAAAGGGTGGTGCTGGCACCTGCCTGCCTGGACTGGGAAGCTTACCTTGTCAGCAGAGGTTGAAAGAGAACTGAAAGCTGAGGCCATAGTGGACTTGGAAGCAGACAGCAGTTTAAAATCTGAAGAAGACACCGTATCAATATCCAGTCCTTAACTGCTGCTTCCTGTGCCCCAGGCATCCCGTGATCCCGTGTGTGTGTGTGTGTGTGTGTGTGTGTGTGTGTGATATACTCACAATAACTGTGTGAAGTAGGGTATGCTATTAACTCCACTTTACAGAATGAGATGAATGAAGCACAGAGGCACTGAGTAACCTGTCCAAGGACACACAGCAAGTATATAGCTGAGCTTGGCCACAAGCCATGGCATTTGGTTGCAGAGCTCACACCTGTCTTTGCACTGTACCACTTCTGACTTTGCCGTTAGGAGACATCCCACATGGTTCGGCAGGATTGCAAAGCAGAAGATGATGTGTTTTCATCTTGGGTTCAAATCACGAAGCAGGTTGTGTTAACAGAAGACAAGGGATACGGGCCACAATGTGTGGACCAGCACAGGTGCAACCTATTGTTACACTTGTGACAAGCCCCCTGAGGGAGACTCAGAGATAGCTCAAGGCTCCCCCAGGAGAGTCGCCCTTATCTATTTATTTGGGCTGATTAGTCTGGGAACTAGCTCAGAAGGGCTATCAGGAGGAGGTCGATTCTGAGCTGATTTCTTAGGACTTTCCATCTGGAACTTCCCAGAAAAAGTACTGATTAATGTCTCTCTTCTTAAAAGAGGGCTACTCCTCATCACCTGCCCCCACCTCTTCAAATGTCAGCAGGGACTAGGAGCTTTGGATGAGGTTAAAACCTGGATTTGACCTGAAAAGTGACCTGAAATAAGCGCATGCGTGTTCTGTAAGCTCATCGTATGAAACGGCGCTTCTCTGCCTGTGCATGAGGAAGGAAACCAGACACCTTTGATTCCTGAAAAACACAGAGTTCCCACCAAGCCAAGGAAGCACTGCATTCTGTCCAGTCAGACGGTCAGACTCTCCCCAATAACTGGAATCGGAGGCATCGATGCTGAGCACAAAGCCAGCCCAGTGAGCTGGGGATGCTCACAGCCCCGCAGAAGGCGAGGACCCATTCCAAGGGCTACGGGCTTGAGGCTGAGGTGGGCGTGCATGCTCAGAGAGCAGGAGGAAATGTGTACCCAATCATCTCTCCTGAGAAACACTAGCTCTGAAAGTAGGAGGGTTCAGACGGCACAGAAGCTAAGGAAATCTTTTGATCTGGATTGAAACATGAAGAAAGGTTATTTTAGATCCTCAAGGCACCACTGTGAGACGGTGCTTATGTTTAACTCTGCGGAAAATATTCCTAAATTAGTAATCAGAAGAAAGAGCTTCTTCTTTGCTGCTCCCTTCACACAATCAACACCTCACTGAAGCCGTCCTCCAGCATTCAGGTGACGTCCCCCCGTCTGTTCTCACATTCTCCAGAGAGTCCTCTGTCCGTGTGGCCAGTGTCACCTCTGCTTTCTCCTCGTGTGCACTGATGGCCACCGATTGGGCTGCTGGGGCAAAGCATCTGTGGCCTTTCACACCGAGTTGCTGGCATCCAAGCCAATCCCTTGGCAGCCCTGGGTAAGCACAGTTTATAAACGCAGCTGGAGGGCAATGGAGCGTCATATGTTGTGAGTTGGGGAAAAAGTAATCCTGGCCTGTGATCAAATATTCTCACTTATTTTGGCAATGAAACCTAAAATTAAAATTAGCTCTGTCATTTTACCCTGAGTTAAGTATCTGTTGGGAAGCTCACAGAACATGAAAGCGGCCTCCAGGGCTGTCCTGTGCCTGGACTTCTGAAGGCTGCTAGGACCACTGCTCCCGCACAGCACAGGGCGTGGTCAGCAATAGCCTACCATTCGCTGCAGCTTTGGAATACCCAAAGGGCCTCCCTGTCGGCAGATGAGGAGAGGACTAACAGTGTAAGCTTAGTAACTGACCTCAAAACATGATCACACTCAGGATTTTGAGGTAAAGCCGCTGCTGTTTACATTTTAGCACAACTTTGGACAAAGCTAGTCACTCCACCGCTTCATAACTCAGCCCCCTCCATTGTCAAACCGGGAGGGTATTCACTGTGGAGGGCATTAACCAAGGCAAGGTGCTGGCGGCCGTCCCCCCTGGGGTGGCAGTGTCTCCCCGCCCCCCACCGCGATAGTGTCCCCCTGGGGCGACAGTCCCCCCTCCACAGGCAGCAGTGTCCCCTGGGGGTGCGGTGAGGACTTGCTGAGAGCAGGAGGGTGAGACTTCTGAAATTTAGGAGCAAGAGGGACAGAAACGGGGCTCCATGGCCTGGGCCCACCAGACTGGAGAAAACCAACACAGGCAGGCAAGGGTGATGCCTTCTAAATACCTACAAGCATCACCTATTTTATTTTCTGGACAATTTTTCCTCCTGGTTCAGCTTCATCTTAGAAAGACACTTCAACATGACTTACTTGGCTGCCAATTGTGGGGCCTTTCTCTCCCAAAACCAAGATAAACCGGGGGCCAAGCAGGGGATGTCTCAACACCTGGAAAAGGCCAGAGAGACATCAAGCTGCATGAGGGTCTCTGTGAGGCCACGTTAATGTGTCCGACTTACGGCCTATGACCTCCTGCACCCAGAACACCACTAAACCTATTATGACGGACGTTATCATCACCTGGCTACTGCTTTGCTTTTTCCATACTGAAAAACATTATTTTCTTGATATCTTTAATTTTTTAATTGCAGTTAATGTACAGTATTATATTAGTTTCAGGTCTACAACCCAGTGAGTAGACATTTATAGCACATACAAAGTCATCACTCTGATAAATCAATACCCACCTGGTACCGTATGTAATCATACAATATGACTGATTATATTCCTTATGCTGTATTTTACATCCCCCTAACTATTCAGTAACTACCAATTTTTGCTTCTGAATCCCTTCACCATTTTCACCCTCTTCCCCAACCTGCCTACCTTCTGGCAACTGTCAAAATGTTCTTTGTATCTATGAGTCTGCTTCTGTTTTGTTTGTCTATTTTGTTCTTTAGATTCCACATATCAGTGAAATCATATGAAATTTGTCTTTCTCTGTCTAGCTTATTCAATAAACAAACAAACAAACAAAAAAACAGAGTGGCTGCCCTGTCCAAGTGGCTCATTTGGTTGGAGTGTCATCCGTAGAAGGTCACAGGTTTGATTCCAGGCCAGTGCACATACCTAGGTTGTGGGGACAGTCCCTACAAGGGGTGGTTATGGGAGGTAACTAATCGATATTTCTTTCTCACATCAATGTCTCTCTCTCTCTCTCTCTCTCTCTCTCTCTCTCTCTCTCTCTCTCTCTCTCTCTCCCTCTCTCTCTTTCTTAAAAAGAAAATGAAATAAAAACATACCCTCAAGTGAGGATTGAAAAAAATACAAAACACAAGGGTGGCTGAATGGATATGAAAACAAGACCATTGCATACGCTGTCTACAAGCGACTCCCTTCAGATTGAAAGACACACAGAGACTGAAAGCAAAGAAATGGAAAAAGATATTTCATAAAAATAGAAACAAACAAACAAAATAGACTTGAAAACCAGACAAAATAGACTTGAAAACAAGGGCTATCCCAAGAGACAAAGAAGGACCGAACAATTTGACTTCTGGGTATTTATCCGAAGAAACCCAAAACACTAACTAAAAAAGATACATGCATTCCTGTCATTACTGTGGCATTATTGACAATAGCCAAGATCTGGGGGCAACACAACTGCCATCGATAGATGAGTGGGGAATGAAGATCATTCTTTTCACTGTAATAATTAGCGAGGGGGCCATCCCTGCTTTAAAAATGAAAATGATCCCAGAAGTGATTCTGAAGCAACTCAGGGCTTATAGACCAAATAACTTTATGAGAATCACAGAAGTTCATACTCTAGATGTCATATGATTTCACTGATAGGTGGAATCTAAACAAAACAGAAGCAGACTCATAGATACAAAAAACATTTTGACAGTTGCCAGAAGGTAGGCAGGTTGGGGAAGATGGGCGAAAATGGTGAAGGGATTCAGAAGCAAAAATTGGTAGTTACTGAATCGTTAAGGGGATATAAAATATGTGGAGACTTGCATGCCTCCACGTCAGCATGTGGTCCATGCAGGTGGTTAGATGCTCACGCAGCACGCGTGACAAGACACACCGAATCCTGAGGCCCTCCTGCTCCTCTGGCTGCCGGACAGCCTGTCTCTGCTCGTCTGCATGTGACTCGGCTGCTCCTTCAGCTGCTCTGGTCCCTGTGCAGCCAGTTCCTTGTCCTGGGCCCCAGGAGAAAGCAAGGCAGAGAGTTGCTGGTTTTCCGTGCTCTGGTCTTCCTCCTGTTCTTGGATTGGAGGCTGTTTTTCACTATCCATTTGGCCTTTCTTCCATTTATTCACTTGTCCATTTATCCACTCATTCATCTGTCTCCTGTATTTGGGACATCCTGCTGTGCCAGGGGCTGGGTAGGAGCTGAAGGTGTAGCTGAGTGCCCAACACAGTAGACTCTGAAGAAAGCTCCATGGAGGGACACAGATTTTAACCAAATAATGGTGAAAATAAACTTATATGTTCCCAAATACTGGCATGAGGAACATAAACAGTGCACGAGGAGAGCACCTGGGAGGCAGGCTGGTTACTGGAGCCGGGGCGGTGTGGCGGAAAGGGCGATGTGTCCTCGGGGTCTGCAGTGCCAGGCTGCTGCGGTCACTGCCACCTTGACCAGTGCACTCCAGGCCTCCTGCACTCCTCGCCTGTGATCCTGACCACAACCTCCTGCCTGTGTGCTCCGCTGAAATCACTGCAGTGAGGGTTCAGGGCTAAAAAGAAAAATTCTGCTTTCTTTAGTGGTAAGAGGCTTTATAACTGAGATTTTAGCTAAAAGCAAATTTCCTATGTTTTCCCAAAACACTGTGCTGGGAATTCTTCTTCCTTTAGTAAGATCCCGTTACTGAGCCCCTCCCCATTGCCCTGACTTCAGTGAGTAAGGGTTTACTCCTAATAGTATGTAGGCTACACCTACACTTAGCAAAACAGGAGAAGAAAAAGACCCAAAGTAAACCCTGTGTCATGGCAGGAATGGCATTTCAGCTGGCAGATGGTAAATTAAAGAATCAGGAGTGAGAGGAGGGCTGTGCCTGTGAAAGGTCATTCTAATCACTACACTTTCTCATGTTAAGCAGTTGCCTCCTGAGTGTACATGAGAAGACATACATGTTGGGAAATGAGAACATGTTGCTGGCAGGGACTTGAGCAAAGCGGGGAGAGAATGTTATAAACTACTGTTGTTTCTAGTGAGAGGAAGTGAATCTTCAGCCTTTGAGATACCTGGGAGTGTAGGAAAGCCCAGCCTTGGCCCAGAGAAGAGCAGGGCCTTGCAGCCCTAAAAGCCCAGAATTCCAGCAAACCCACATTCCCCATAGTCCTACGGGGACCCAAACCAAGAGGCCCCAAGAATGAGCTCCCAACTGCATTCAAATCCACTTTATTCTCCACATCATAGTGAATCCATAACACAACTTTCTCGATAGAATCATTCTAAATGTAAAAGCACTTTTTAGACAGGGAAGTAAAATGTTCTCTCAGTGACAATTTGCCTCATACTTCTCTCCCACTTGCTAAAATATGAATTTTATTGCAATTCTAGCTCTGCTAAAATTCAGATTCCATACATGTATTTCACATACCCTCCAGCAAATGATGGAGCCTGAGGCTAAATTCCGGTTAAGGGTTCAAATGCCCCAGCTGACCTTGCCTCTTCCTTCCCTTCCACCTTTATTATCCTCATCTTTCTCTCTCCTATATTAATCCATCGTCTGTCTAGATGCATTAGATGCATTTGCTGAGCATCTGCTATATATATATAATCTACACTAATAAAAGAGAAACATGGTAATTAGTGTACGACCGCTACCCTTCCCATTGGCTAATCAGCATATCCTTATGCAAATTAACTGTCAGCCAAGATGGCGGCCGGCAGCCATGCACTGAAGCAAACAGGAAGGCTTGCTTGCTCCAGTGATGGCGAACTCCAAAGTTCCCCGCCTGACTTGCTGGCCTCTTAGCTGCAACTCTAAGCAACTATGTTGCAAATATAAAAGCTAAACAAAACCCTAGAAACCGGCTTTCAGTCAGCCGGGCTTCAGCCAGCCAGACCGCAACATTGTATCAAATACAGAAGGTAAAGGCCAGAAACCTGCTTTCAGCAGCGAGGCCTCAGAGCTAAAGCTGGCCCAGAATAGAAGAAAAAAAAAAAGAAAAAAAGGAGCAGTTGGGAGCTTCAGTCACCCGCCAGCCTGAAAACGGCCCTCAGCCCCTCACCCAGACTGGCCAGGCACCCCAGTGGGGACCCCCACCCTGATCCAGGACACCCTTCAGGGCAAACCAGCCAGCCCCCACCCATGCACCAGGCCTCTATTCTATATAGTAAAAGGGTAATATGCCTCCTGGCACCGGGATCAGCGGAGCAGCGAGGCCTTCCGGCACCGGGATCAGCGTGACAGGGGGCAGCGCCCAAAACCCCTGATTGCCCTGCTGCTCTGTGTGTGACAGCGGGCGGGGCCACAACCTCCCCATCCGCCCTGCTCTGTTCGTGACAGGGGAAGGTGCCCCAACCCCCTGATCAGCCCTGCACTGTGCCTGTAGGGGGGGAGGCTCCCCAACCCCCTGATC
>NW_005871475.1:373232-414683 GCF_000147115.1 Myotis lucifugus
GCTCTGTGTGTGACAGGGGGCGGTGCCCCAACTCCCCTATCGGCCCTACTCTGTGAGTGACAGGGAGGAGCTCCTCAACCCCCTGATGGGCCCTGCTCTTTGCATGACAGGGGGGAGCTCCCCAACCCCCTGATCGACCCTGCTCTGTGTGTGACAGCAGGGAGCTCCCCAACCCCCTCATTGGCCCTGCTCTGTGAGTGACAGGGGGCAGTGACCCAACCCCCTGATTGGCCCTGCTCTGTGCGTGACAGGGGGTGGCGCCGCAACCTCCCCATCGATCCTGCCTTGAGTGTGACAAGGGGCGGTGCCCCAACCCCCCAATCAGCCCTACCCTGAGCGTGACTGAGGGTGGCATTGCAACCTCCTGATCCGCCCTGCTCTGTGCATGACAGGGGGCGGTGCCCCAACTCCCCCATCGGCCCTGCTCTGAGCCTGACCTGGGGCTGCACCTAGGGATTGGGCCTGCCCTCTGCCACCCGGGAGCAGGCCTAAGCCAGCAGGTCCTTATCTCCCGAGGGGTCCCAGACTTCGAAAGGGCACAGGCCGGGCTGGGGAACCCCCCCCTCCCCGAGTGCACAAATTCTTGTGCACCGGACCTCTAGTATACATATATATATATATATATATATATATATATATATATATATATAGATATAGATATATATAGATATATAGATATATAGATATATAGATAGATAGATATATATAGATATATAGATATAGATATACATATACATATACATATACATATAGATAAATATAGATATATAGATATATAGATATAGATATATAGATATATATGATCTAATAAAGAGGGAATGTGCAAATTGACCCTCAAGTCATAATGGTCAAGATGGCTGCACCCCCAGTGGAGGCCAAGTTCCCATAAGGAGTCTTAATGAGCAATCAGCAGGGACCTGAGGCTGCACCCTCCACCTGGGGAGGCTTGACAGGGGACCTCAGGCCATGCCCCCCGCCCCAGCGTCAGGCTGGAGGACCTCAGGCTGCATCCCCCGCCCAGCAGGGCTTGACAGGGGACCTCAGGCTGCACCCCTCACCCCAGCACCAGGCTGGGGGACTTTAGGCTGTGCCCCCTGCCTGGCAGGGCTTGACGGGGGTGGGGCCAGCCGGGTCTGGGTCTTGTGCGATTTCAAGGCACACGTGGGTGGGTGGGTGGGAACTTGACTCTGGTTCCCGTGGCTAGCCCCAGATTCTGACAGGTGGAAGATTTTCATATACATTTTACTAATTTTCTTTCATCTCTGACACTTCTATTATAGAGAAAGGGCAAATAACAATATTAAAATATTTCCTCTATTAATTCCCTTTTAATGTGCACAAATTTCATGCACCAGGTCACTAGTGTATGTATATAGATATAGATATAGATATAGATATAGATATAGATATAGATATATATCTTCTGTCTTCAAGAAGCTCAAGAGCAGGTGAGCCAGTTCTGAAGCCAGAGATTGCGCACAAAGAAGCTCATGGCAGCCAGAGATTGCGCACAAAGAAGCTCATGGCACTGACTGACAGGCTACACCTGGGCACTTCCCAAATGGACCACGCTGGCCTCATAGCACCCATCTCATTGCAGCCTTCAGGCACCTGCTGCTACTTCACTGCGTTCCCTTCTCAGTTCTTTTTTGTTTAAATTCTGCCCATCTTTCAAAGGCTGGTTCAAATTGTGCCTACTCTGCGAAGTCTGATGTTCAGGATTATCTTCCTCTCCTAAGCGTCTGGCACTTTCCTTCTCTAGTTCATTTTGCTCCCAATCAGGACTGTTACCTGCTTTATGTCTGTGTTTTGCATTCCCAGAGAAAGTCCTTGATGCATTCATTTGAGAGCAGGTGTTTTGCTATTATTTGTTGAATAATTTGACCCTTCACAGCATTTGCTCTTAGTAGCTGGGGGTGAGCCAAACATGAAGCTTATGAAAACCAACACACTTCTTGGAGTTGGATACAGTATTGCCTCGAGATATGGAATAAACTTGATAGTCTTTAACAGTTTTACACATCCCAAACTCTGTTGACTGCTGTCCAAGACTTTGGAATTAAAGCCCTTCATCTCTTTCTCATCTTGAAAACTTCCCAGTGTGGTTCACACCGTATAGCTCTTCATTTGAATGGCAGTGGTGCCCAGGACAAACAGCTGGCGCCAGCTGTCATCGCTCACAAGGTGCTAAGTGCTCCTTCTGCAAGAGCTAGCGAGCGAGAGTATTTTCATTTAGCAAGGCCATCACAAACTTAGACAAGCAAACCACAGCAATGTATTTGAGCAATGCAATCTATAAATATTGCAGTGGAAGGAAGCATGCCAACACATTAGTCTTATTATAATCACGTGCTTTAAGAAAGAAACGGGGTAGCTCTGCAAGAGAACTCGAGTCGGAGGAGGCAACTCTAGAGAGCATACAGCATCTCCTTGGTGACTGACAGAGGATGGCACAGCCTCCTGGTGTCAGAGCTGGGTGTGCCCCCTCTGGATTCAGTGAGCTCCCAGCAGCTCCTGGAGACTAAGTTGGGAAACTTGTGAAATTGTGACATTCGCCAGTCTTTTACCATAGAAGTTACCTTCAATGTTTTCCAAACACCATCTAAAGCCCCTTTGTAAAAAAAAAAAAAAAAAAAAAAAAAAGCAAACCTTACCGTTTGGCTCAGTGAATAGAGCATAAGCCCAAGGACTGAAGAGTCCCAAGTTGGATTCCGGTCAAGGGCAAGTACCTTGGTTGCTAGCTCCATCCTCGGCCCTGGTCAGGGCATGTGCAGGAGGCAACCAACCCATGTGTCTCTCTCAAAACCATGTTTCTCTCTCTGTCTCTCCCCCTCCCTTCCCTCCAAAACTCAACCGAAAAATATTCTCTGGTGAGGATTAACAACAACAACAAAAAAGGATACAGAAGATGATTTTTTTTCTGTGAATTTTGTCCTATTATTGTTTCTACACTGCACTCTAACCAGAGCCAACTACATTTAGTAGAATTCAGCCAGGAGCCAGGGGCCATGCTGGGCTTTCCCTCTACTAATTCAGATCTAAGGAGAGCAATATTCAAATGTTAAAGTGACCTGTTTCTATTTAACAAACCAGGAACTGAGGTGTGTGGGTGTTAAATGAGTTTTCCAATATTGCATAGTTAACAAGTATTTTTCAGAGAAGTTAATGGGGCCCCCAATGACATAGAAGTAAAAGAAATAATGTTGCTCTTTGAAAGTTAAACTCAACATCAAAAAGCCTTAATGGATTATCTTGAAGACACACATGGTGCCCAGGCCAGGCAGGACTGTGCCAGGACCCAAGATAGGCTTTCTGAAGAAAGGAATGTCCAAAACAAAAAAATGTAGGTCGGTAAAAATATCATAAATAATGAAATCAAATAGTTAAAGGTAATTGTAGCTTAAGAACTTAATTAAGACCTCTTTAACCTCAGACACTTAAAAAGAAGTTCGTTTCTGCAGCACAACATCACGTGGGAAGAGATGGAAATGGCATTGGATGCACACCCTGCTTTTCTTGCTCCCGAGTAAGAGGGGAGGGCCACTGTGGGCCCCCATAATTCTCTCTAGAAGTGGATGAAGACTATGGCACTGTAATAAGTTTGCTTCAGTGAATCAAACACTAATTGGACGAGGCCAGCATGTCCAGTAGATCATGGAAATGACCCCTCTTATGATGTCCAACACCAATCAAAAGCAGCTATGGAGAAGTTGAAATGTGAATATTATGACTAAGAAGTGAAATTTAAATTTGATTTTAATACATTTAGATTTAGATAGCCATGTGTGGCTGGTGACTACCTAGCTAGTTAATCCAGGACTGGACACCCTCAGAACGGGAATCCTAGAGCTGACAGTCCCCCAGCTCCCCTGCCCCCCGAGCCCCACATGCTGCAGTTGGGGTGATTCTGATGATCAGGTTTTGAGGTTTGGGTCTCAGAATGGTGGCCTGGTGGGTGCATATGGTGCCACCACCAGCAGCCAGTACTTCTTCCCCAGAAGAGAAAGGCTTATCATTTTCTTTGTCTTAATTTCTCCCAAGATCCTGGAAGACAAGTGCTTTAACTGTTATTAGTTCAAAATGCTAGAAACTTATTATTACTTAAAAAGATAACTTTATTATTTCAAAGTATTATTTTGCTATATCTTCTAACTATTTGAAAATGACCTTCTAGATACAAACATATTTTGAGTAAATATGTATTTATAATTTATAATTTAATTATAGACCATCTATTAGGCTTTGGCTTCTAAATTTCTTAAGAAAATAATCTTTTTTAAAATTCCAAATATCATAGTGAATGCTAGATTTATTGACAGATTTCTAAATAACTGCCTGGCCAATCCAAGGCACTTGGAGCAAGGGGTACACTGTTGGGCCAATAAAATCTGTGTGAGTTCGGTCACGGGGGTAAGTTTGCATCAGTCAGTCTGCCAGGAAGCAGTGGCATTAAATCTAGAACTCTTGGACCATCCTGTCTGGTTGCAAGTTTAATTGGCAAACTTCTAACATTTTGCAACCCCATGAAGTTAACCTAAAGAAAGAAGATGTGTGTCAATCAGGTGGAAATATTGGGCCCTTTGTGAATCATAGCTTTCAATGTCAATGTATGAATTGGAATTCTAGTACACACCAGTCACTTGTGAGTCACAGTCCTGGTAACCGGTGTTCCTGGGAATTTGTCTGGATAGGATTTCAGTGCTCTCTATGTTGAGAGCCTGACCTTTGGATGCGATGCTTTTCAAGGTAAAGGCCACCTAAGGGGTCTCTGTAACAGCCAGTTGACTTCACCAAAATTCTTGTAGAGGCACGAATGGCTTCAGATAAAGACACTTGCCGGACTGCAGACATTAACCTGAAACAATTTCAGTGAAACCATTGGGTTACAAGTAATCTTAAGATTTGACCCCGGCCCTGGCTGGGTGGCTCAGTTGGTTGTAGGTTGTCCCATACACCAAAAGGTGAAAGGTGGAGGGTTTGATTCCCACGTAAAACACATACCCGGGTAACCAGCTTGATCCCCATTTCGGGCACGAGTGGCAGGCAACAGATTGATGTTTCCCCCTCTGTCTCTTCCTCTTTCTAAAATCAATTTTTTAAAAAAGAGTTTTGACCCCAACCTTATTAGATAGTAGTTTCTGATTTTAGAAGGCAGGAAAATGACTTGGAAAGGTCTTTCGGAATGCACATTTCTGGACCCTGGAGTCTGATTAAGTGGGTCTGAGATTTAGAATCTGCATTTTATCAAACACCAGCAAATCTGTGGATCGGTCTTTCATAAATATTGTGTCAGCAGATTTAAACAAAGAGCTTTGCAATTGAGCTTATCCTAATATTGCCTGATACAAATTTCTCTACACAGTGGGGGACTAGACTCCTGGTGCTGCCTGACGTTAGTGGCATTTTGTGTGAAATGATTCCTTGTTCATATAAGTTTGAAAAATCGCTGGATAAATTAGTGTTAAATGGGATTACTCGTGTGAGTGTGAGTGTGTGTGTGTGTGTGAGAGAGAGAGTTTGTGATTGTATGTGTGAGAGTATGTGTGTCAGTGTGTGACAGTCAGTGTGTGAGTTTGTGATTATGAGTATCTGAGTGTGTGTATGTGTGTGTGTGATTGTGTGTGTGAGAGCGTGTGCATGTGAGAGTGTGTGTGTGTATGTGAGAGTGTGTGTGAGAGCGTGTGTGTGCGAGAGTGTGTGTGTGAGTATGTGTGTGAGTGTGAGAGAGAGAGAGAGAGAGAGAGAGAGAGTATGTGTGTGTGTGTGTGTGTGTGTGTGTGTGAGTGTGTGTGTGTGTATGTGTGCAGGTGTATCCATGACCTGATGGCCTGGGCAAGAGGGAATTAATTAGAAGGTCACAATTTCACAAATTTATTTAATCACGAATCCTTTCTTTCCACAAACTACTCACCCATATAACATACTTTTAGAAATGCTGCCCTGGAGTGTAGGAAATCAGAGCGATCGCCAGGAGGTGGTCAGTGGGGTAGACAAAGTGGCTTCAGAAGCCAGCATGAAGAGAACCAGAGAGCGTAAGTCAGCACTAGCCTTCCCTTTCCTCTTTTCTCAACAAAGCAAACATTTACCCAGCACAGTCATTCTTGCGTCTTTTTCCCATATTAATTCTAATGCCCAGGGCACCTGGTTTTGAATGTGTATACCAAGATTTACAGCTGCCTTTTAAAGTTCTGTGATCTTAAATGAGCTGCTTAATTTGTGATCCTCACTTTCCTAGAGATAGTGATTGCTTTCTTAAAGGGTCGTTTTAGTGATTAGCTGAAATAATTGTTGCCATGGCCCAGCATTAAGTCTAGCACATTAAATGTAGCTGTAGCATTTAATAAATGGTAGAGAGGTTAACATTATTCCATGTATGTAAACATTTTGGGCTACTCACTGTGATGCTGCCCTCAGACAGTATTCCAAGGGATGACGGAAACTCAGGCTTCTAGGAGAAAGACTGGTGTCTGCCACAGACGTAGGAGGGAGAACAAGTAAGATGAGTGGAACTTCTTTCTTAGTCATGCAGGGGAAAATGAAAGTAAACAAACTAGAGGTGCCCTCAGTCCCCTAAGCCTGACCATCAGCATGCTATTCCAGTCCAGCGGAATAACAATGCAGTGATGAATTGTTAAGGACTGAACTTTGTGGATTAATTGTGAGAAGAAACAGGCTAGTGTGGGCTTGGACCAAACATTCATTTCTGGGCTATAACTTAAGCTGACCTGAATGCCAGGGAGGTTTTCATTCGGAGGTGAGCGACGCTGAGTGCAGATGTGCAGGTTTGCATGTGAGAATGGGACCACAGGCAGCCCTTTAGAAGCCACCCATTGTTTTGTCTAAGATCCCACCTGCTATCATCATCTGGGCTTGCTCTTTCTCTCTCCATTCCTCCTCTTGGTTCTGTGAAACTTCTGCACTCTTTTTTAAAAAAATTATTTTTATCCTCACCTTAGATATAGGCAGGGAGAGAGAGAGAAAGAGAGAGAGAGAGAGAGAGAGAGAGAGAGAGAGAGAGAGAGAGATTGGTTGCCACCTGTATGTGCCCCAACCTGGGATGGAATCCATACCTTTTTGGTGTATGCGCCGATGCCCCAACCAACTGAGCCACAGGCAAGGGCAAAAATCTTTCATTATTATATGACTCCTGCCTGCGGCCAGGAGGACTGATCCATCAGGATGGGCCAAGCCTCTTCCAGGGGGTCCAGCACTGAGATTAGAGAGGAAGCTTATTTTCTAATAGAAGAAGCCTTAAGTAGTGGAACTTAGAAAGTGACAGCCATGCCCTACCTGGTTTGCTCAGTGGATAGAGCATCAGCCTGCAGACTGAAGGGTCCTGGATTCGATTTCAGTCAAGGAAACATACCCGGGTTGTAGGCTTGATCCCCAGAAGGGGGTGTCAGGAGGCAGCCAATCAATGATTCCCTCTCATCATTGATGCTTCTTTCTCTCTCTCCCTTTCCTTTCCTCTCTGGAAATCAATAAAAAATAGATGTTTTAGAAAGTGACAGCAAATTCCTTGCAGCAGGGAGGAAGTGTGGGCACAGGCTGAGTGAGTGAAGTCGGTCCACAGAGAAAGCAAAGCCTGGCCTGGGAGGAGCAAACGCCAGTCGTATGCCAGGGCCCCGTGTGGCTTTTCCTATGGCCCCTGCTCTCCCTGGGGTTGGTCCTCAGCTCTTATTTGCACTCTTATTTCCATGTCTCCTCCTTGACCCAAGGTGACTAACATTTTGAACATGTCAAGGTTTTCATTAATATAACACTTTTTAGACCTCATTTTACATAATTTTAAGTTTAATAATGAAAAACTGAAGTAAGTAGAAAGGAAGAAATATGATTGTGTGAGGCAGAGCGTGGCGTTTTTCTCCTTGTGTGTGTGTTCCCCACAGAGCCCGTGTGCGAGGGCGCTAGCACATAGGACGAGTCAGATTCAGAGCCAGCCCAGAGCAGATGCAAAGTCAGGGGCCAGGGGAAGTGCTGGTCGGCTGGTGTCGGTGTTACTAGCAACACGCGTGGCCACCAGCGGCTCTGGGCAGAGGCCACGCGTGGCCACTGAGTTTGGTTCCCGTCGCTGCTGCCACCCCACTCGGGCCCCAGGTCCCGCCCCAGGTCCCGCCCCAATTGAAACAGAGCAGTAGCGGCAGCGTTTCCTAAGCCGGGCGCTGCGCAGCTGGACTGGACACTGATGGAACGTAAATGAGGGAAAATGAAGTGGCCTTTCGTGGCAGCCCCCGAAGTTAGCAACTGAGGGAGGAAATGCCAGATCTGCATACGTGGCTAAATCACAGACTGACCTTAGCACTTGCAGAAGGAACCTCTCTCCCCAAAGCGGGAAAAACATATCCATTATGAAAGAGGAGAAAAACCCACAGTCCGTGTCCCTGTCACAAACCACCTGCAAGACAGATGAAAATAATAATAAACATTTACGCTTATTCAACAAGGCTTTATTTAATTCCTGAAATAATTCACAGATTGTCTTGATATCACTAGGAAGAAAAGTGAAGTCGGAAAGGCATATTCATTCCAGATGTCATGCAAGCTAGAAAGTGACAACCCTGGCGTTTGAAGCCTCCCTAGGCTGACGTATGGGTTTCTCACTGCACCTGTAGCCTCTGCGAAGTGATACATTGCACCTCAATTGGGACACAGGGAACAGTGCCAGCCCAGCCCTCACTCTGCCACCATGAGGTTTAATTTAATGCATGACCTTTAAAGTGAAAAACCAAAGAACCTTACAAACATGTCCGAATGGACCAGCACCCTGGGGAATCCAGACCCTGCCGGGATCATGTCTGTTCACACTTCTGCGGGACCCAGACTAGTCTCACTGGACAATGAAACCTTGGAAGGAGCCTGGAGAGTAAAACCTGGAGGAAGATTGATAAACCCGATTCTAACATGGGTCTGTGGCTTGTGTCATGTGAGTTGGTTTCTTGTTGCAGGAAAATATATTTATTCTATGAAATAAAATCATAGGACCATCTATAACAGACAAAAGCAGCATTGGAAAATCAAATTAAGTACTTCTACACTTGGTCTGTGAAAATAACGAAAGGCTCACAGACTGCAGCCAGGCCTCCGCCTCCGCACCCACTGGTAGCATTAGGATAGTCGTGTGTCCATGAATACACAGGGAAGGCATGAGGAGATTCTCATCAACATTTCCGGGGTTAACCTGGATTACAAAGCTAGCATACCCCTAATACACTGTTTTAAAATCTGATACCAGAAAGCTATAACATTTTAATTTAAAAAATGGAAATATTTGCAAAAAGAGACTAAAAAAACAGCTCCAAGGTTTGCAAGCCCCTGACCCCTCTCTGCAGGGTGCTCACTGCAGTGTGAGGACCAGCAGCCTGGCTTCTCCGGGAGCCACAATCAATCCAGAGCCTCAGGCTCCACCGAGACCCATTGTAGCAGAGTCCACCTTTTGGCCAACATTTGAGGAGTTCTGAATTCGACAATCAGATTGCACTTATTTATAGTGGGATAGGAGAGATGTCCTCAACTTAAGAAGGCCACTCTGATAACCTGGAGAGCTCGGCTGTCTGCTTTCCTCAACATAGCCATTAAGACATCTATATAATGCGAAACCAAGCCATTGCATTTCCAGGCACTTAAAAGTTTTCCCCTTTTCAGCAGTGGACCTGCAGAGGCTGTTAGCAACAAGAGCTCCAAGAAAAAGAAAAAGCTCCAAAAGCTAGCCCAGGAAGATTAGAATGGACAGTACCCTGGTGGGGTATAACCACCAAGTTACCTACCCCCTATGTCCCAATAAAAGAAAATTCACAAGAAAAAAAAAGTTTTCCCCTCACTGCTGATTTTATATATATATATATATATTTCCTAGTCTGAGGATATTTTTCCATTGACTTTTAGGGAGAATAGAAGAAAGAGGGAAAGACAGAGAGAAACATCAATGTGAGAGAAACACATCGGTTGGTTGCCTCCTGCACAAGCCCCAAGCAGAGCACTGGGCTGAGGAGGAGCCTGCAACCGAGGTACATGCCCTTGACAGGAATCCCGGGACCCTTTGGTCTGCAGGCCAACGCTCTATCAACTGAGCCAAACCGGCTAGGGCTCCCCTCACTGATATTAAGTAGAAACACCAGACCTGGCTTTCCTCTCATAAAAGCCAGAGCCCATCCGTACATGGTGTTGTGCGTTTTCATTCCTATGAAGCACTTCTAGCCACTGAGACAAATTGATCAATTAGAGAAATTTGATTATATCTTATTGAGTCAAAATGACAGAGAGTTCTCTTCCCCTGTGATAAAAACACAACATAGTATTTTATTATTTGGAAAAAGACAGTATGTATTTTTGCTTCTTAAGTAACCAGGTAGCAATGATTTGCTATTGGATTCATGACCTTGGGTTGCTTCTCATATTTACAGTATTGGAGTGGATAACACTGGGAAGTTGATTAAAAACATTCTCTGCTTTGAAGAGAAAGCCTTTGAAGAGCATTGGGCATCTGTTGGTCATAAACTTTAGGTTTTCAGAAGAGTAGAGAGAGGACTTTCTATTTTCCTGTTCATTGGCCACCAAAGCTAGTGGCAGCAGGATAGCACACTGTGGGTGCCCAGGTCTGTCTTGAAGCCCAGCAGGTCTACTGGGATCACTGATGTGCCTGCAAGCTCATTTGACCATCAATGCTTTGTCCATATCTGGGAATCTTCTCAGCAACAATTGCCGATTGACTCCCTGTTGTGAACTAGACCCTGAAAGGTTTAGGAACTGACTTCTTACAATTTTCTTGTATTCACTTAATTCCTTAGTGTCTGCATCTGCTGTAATTACAACAAATTTCAATTATAATGAAAGTCCAACTGTGGGGTAAAATGGGATTATGGTAATTGTTGGAATGGAGAGACAATGAAATAAGTTTCAAAAGCTTTCAGAAAAGCTATCTGACCAAAACAAGATCAATGCTGTCAGCTGCTAATTAAAGCAAACAGACAAAGGAAGGCAACCTAGCTGATTTTTAATGTAGGAGCTTCATTAAAATGCTCATATTGGACTTTTGAAATGTTTTGTTCATTTGTCTCTAAGGAAAGAATATAGAAATTGAAATTGACTTTCAACTGTATAAAAAAGGAATGCGGATTTTTCAAAATGGAAGTAACATTTATAGAACAGGTATCATTGAAATTTGGAACATAAATACATTCAGACTCACTTATAGATAACCATTTATCTGTACATTTGGGAATTTCAAAGGCTTATCAATAGTTATCCTATTTATTGTAACCTGTTATAGGAACTAGAGAAGAGGGAAATTTAATATTGAGGGAAATATTTTCATAGATTGTTGAGTGTTTCCTTCCCACGTCCCGCGTGGATCAGGGTTCAGGGCCTGGAAGCGGAGCTGCACACAAATGAAAGAGAAAATACACGAGATAATTTGGAAATATTGGGGGACCAGGCGAGTAAGTCCAACTCAGGAGGAAGGACTTCCCTTGGTGCTCAGGCCTCACCAAGCTTTTATTGATTCCGGATACACCCATAGCATAGCCCTTAGGCAGGTGGCCCCTGGCAACAGGCAGACTAGCCCATCAGCAAGGATTTACATAATAATAGATGGGGAAGTTGCTTCAGCTACCACTGTCTGGACAAACAGAGGTGGCGCCTAGCTCCGACCTTTGCTAGGGCTTCAAAGGCACCCAGCCTTGGGGGGTAGGGGGGGGTTTCCTCTGTCTAAGCTTATCAGCTAGTGAAGACAATAAACGGTTTCCCACAATATATGTTCATATAAATACATTGAGTATCTTTGAGGCTGATTTATATTTTAATAGATGACTTCCTCCAGATGAGTTCAAGGTGGGGATTTGGAGTAAACATGTGTCTAAACTATGCATATGTTTACATAGTCATTAGAGCATCAGACACTCAGACACACAGTTAACCATTGTGCTCTTTTCTTAGACAGAAGATACTTTTAATTTTTACAAGTGACTTTTAAAATTTTCATGGCTTGATAGAGAGCCCTAATAAATGGTGATCATTAGGCCTGTATTACCAATGGGCTTAGTTCCAAAGAGGAAGGTGCCACGCACTGAGTTTTATTTCCAGAGTTTAATCAGGGAGGTGGACCGTGGTTGGCTAGACCTGGGTTGAATGTCCGCTCTGCTCTAGCTGGTGACCAGGGAACTGACTGAGCCTCAATCGCTTTATGCATCAAAGGAGGCTCATGCTCTGGGACCTCTTCTCCTGCCCGCTGGTCCAGGCCCTGCGCTGGGAAAGTTTGGGGCAGCACGAATGTCTCTTCTGAGAGACCATTTCCTAAGTGGGCAGAGGTCCTCTTTGTTGTTTAATAGCAAAATAAAATATTAACTTAAACCCATGTACATATTCAAGTTTCATTGTCAAAACCATGACTGACCCAGAATACATAGAGACTGCAATGATTTCCAGTTAACTTCTATTAACAGATTATTGACGTGCTCTATATACTCACAAACCTTATTCTCTCTATGTGACGATGACAAAAACACTAACAGCAGAAACTACCCATGTTACTCTCAATGTGCGTTTGGCCTTAATAGTCTATTACCCATGGCAAAGTTTCCCACAGTGATGTGCATATTCATTGTAATTGCTTCATAGCACACTATAGTATGAATGGACCATCATTTATTAACCATTTCCAAAATGATAGACTATTTCCTTTTTAAAATCAGTTAATAATGGTAATAATTTTATATTTATATTTGTATGTAAAAAGGTATTTCTGGGGCATTATGGTAAGAAATAGAATTTCTAGGTCAAAGAAGATACATAATTTTAAGTTTTGGAAATGTCACCTCCTATGTCAATGACAATGGCCCTCACATGTAGCATGAGAAGAAAAAAGCATAACAGGGAAACAAAGGAAAAGGCCACTGGGACAATGTGTAAAACAAGAGGAAATCCTTGGAAAAATTTAAAAATCCAATATTTTAAAAATAATGCATATGAAGGAGGTGATGCATTTTTCTTAATGCTTGCAAATTAAGAAGAATAAAATAAAAGTCAAGGTTGTCTAGATTTGAATAAGAGTCACCGAAATACTGTTTAGGGAAGTTTAGGGAATTTGGGAGGAGGATTTGGCTAACAGATTAAACCTAAAATTCTGTTATTTTCACCCAAAAGTACTCACTAAAGTTGACAAAGAGACCCAGAGAAACAAGGGAAGTGGTGGCAACATTCAGTGCTTTAGGCTCAGTAGCTGGAAGGCACTCCCAGGGTGAAGCTCAGGCCTGTGGGCAAGCACAGTGCTCCCTCAGAGTGGGCTGGGGAGGGCGGCTTCAGATCTGAATCAGGAGATACACAGGTACTGAAGGACATCTATGCTCACAAAGATGACTTGCATTCAGGTAAGAAGCTGTGTTTACATGTTTATTTACTTTTGAGGTAGTTCAATTCACTGCATTAAAAAAACAGAATGCCAAAAATATTTATAAAACTTAAATATTCAGAAGATGAACATTTAACATTGGTGAACTTAATTTACATGAGACATTCTACTATGGAGGTTTTTTTTTTTTTAATTGGAATTTACTCAAATAGGTCAAATCCCCTTAAAAATCACAAATACCAAACAACTATTGATTTTTTTTTTCAAAGTTTGATTACAGTCTTCCTACAAGGTAAAAGACCTATCTCAGGCCAATTCAAAGATCCATTCTGGTCAGGTGTCTTTTAAAAAATATAATTGATAGACAATGTCATGTTAGTTTCAGATGTACAACATAATGATGCAACATTCATATACCTAACGATATGGTCACCTCCATAAGTCTAGTAACCACCTGTCACTATATAAAGTTATTACGACATTATTGACTATATATTCCCTGTGCTGTAGATTGTATCCCTATAACTTATTTATTTTATACATGAGAGTCTGTACCTCTTCTTCCCCTTCACTGTTTTCAGCAGCTCCAGACCCTCTGCTGTTCTGCAACCCATAGTTTGTTCTCTGTATCTATGAGTCTGTTTCTGTTTTGTTTGGGGGTTTTCCAGATTCCACATATAATTGAAATCATATGATATTTTTCTTTCTCTGATTTATTTCATTTAGCATAATACCCTCTAGGTCCAACCATACTGGCACAAATAATAAGATTTCATTATTTTTTATTGCTGAGTAATATGTCATTTTTTAAAGAAACTTTATTTTTATGGTTAATCCTCACCTGAGGATATTTTTCCATTGATCTTTATGGAGAGTGGAAGTGAGAGGGAAGGACAGAGAGAAACACTGACATGAGAGGAACACATTGATTGGTTGCCTCCTGCACAAGCCCCAACCAGGGTCTGGCCAGGGAGGAGCCTGCAACTGAGGTACATGACCTTGACCAGAATCAAACCTAGGACCCTTACCTCTATCCACGAAGCCAAACCAGCTAGGACTAATATGTTAATTTTTAAGAAATAAGACTTAGAAGTTTCTTGTTAGAATAAAGAATAAATAAATTAAAAAGCCATTTAATAATTATTAGACTCCTTGTCTTGATGCAAGACTGTTTAATATCCTAAATAAGGTTCCTGATAAGGCTGACAATCAACTGGCATTGATCTTAAGTCTATTAAAATCCATTATAAATACCCGTAAGCATTTTTTTTCAAAGTCAAGAATGCTAGTTTCTTCCCAGAAAGTTGCAAGTTACATTATATAGATGTTCTGGCTAAGATCAGCTTTGGGGCCATCTTTATCTTTCAGTACATATTCCTTTTTCATCCCAAAATATTAATACTAAGATTTTATTTATTTAAAAATTTTAATACTGAATTCAGGAATGTCTGGGATTAAAAATGTCACACTTAAAGAAGACATTGACTATGCTAAGTGATGAAGGTACAGGCATGGATCACTTTGGCCCCTACATATAGGTGCTCAATCAAAGGCTCCTAATATCCCTGCATCAAAAACCAAAGAGAGACTCGCAATGTATTCTCCATTTTGCTTACCAGTCCGTGATGGGCTTCTGCATTTTTTATATTTACAGGATTACACATTACTTAAGTTTATTTTAAGTAAGATGTCACCAATCTTTGAGTCAGTAAAATGGCTTTGTCTTATCTGCAATGATCTATAACAATAAAAGTATCATATGCTAATCAGACCAGAGGACCTTCCAGACAAAGCCGTGGCAGTGGGGGCCGAGCCCCTTGCACGAATTTCATGCATCAGGCTTCTAGTAACTTATAAGGACCTTCTACCAAAAGGAGGAAGAGTCTAGACGTGATTACATTAACTATGGCTTAAGAAATGTAGAAAATATCTCTGTTATCTGAAAAAGTAAAATTAAAATAAAAGCAGAGTAGAGACAGGAACTATCTTCTTAGCTACTTATTTTAAGGCTTTCACAAATTAGTAACGAAGAGGGATTGAAAATGCTTTCCCTACTCTTCATCACTGTAGAGAATTTATCGAATGAATTATATATTATTATGCTACTTATTTCCTCCCAATTAACCGATTGAACATTGTCATTGACTTCTTTCCCACAAAAACTATTTTTAAGAACTAAACTGAGAGCTGCAAGTTTGCTAAGGAATTTCTGTAATCAGTGGGCAACTATGTTAAGCCCCTTTCCCGCATCCTTTGAAGAAGTGGTGCCTTAAGATGCACAGAGTTCACTTCTAAGGAGATGGACTGACCACCTGGCGTGTGGAAAGGGAGGACTGCACGGTGCTGAGAATTCAGGCTTTAGTGACAGGTAGCATGGCTCCCATCTGGCTCTGTGACCTCATCTTGTCTTACATTCTTCATCTATACAATACAGGAAATACTATATTTAAAGTAACATCCAGGTGGGATTGTGAGTGCATGCCAAAGTTCATTTCAAGCTTTTGGCTATGGGAAAGCCAAATGTAGATTGCTTCATGGTGGTGATATTTTGTTAGAGACTAGCCAGGAAATAAATGTTTAGTTAATATTATTAGTATAATCATAAAGGTCAACACATATTTGATTATCTGTTAAAAGTAACAGGAATCAATGTGACCTACATAGGTAATTTGAATTTCTCAAACAGACTTTTTATCTCATTAAAATCTATCCAAAATTAAACACAGACTTATCAGGAATGCTAGATGATTCCTCAAAGGAGTTCAAGTTGCATCATTCTAAAGTGTTCTGCTTCTGACCATTTTGGAGACAATTACCTTAGGAGATAGTGTGATTAGTGCCCCGTAACACAGCCCTGACAGCCAGGGTCGTCTCAAAAGCATGTGTCATTTCCTCCCGTCCTTACCAGCCACTAAAGAGAGCCCAGGTGGTGTCCATCTGCCCCACCTCACCGGGTTTCCCCTCCCCTCTCTGAACTGACCCTCACCTGCACAGCACAGAGGCTCCTTTTACCTGCCTCACTATCCCTTCACCAATGGAAAAAGTGAGGCTTTCGTCTCCCCTCACCCCACTCAGCTGTTCAGTGGCAGGCAAGTCATTGTAAACAAGTGAAGGCCAGATAGACTGTGGTTATCTGAAGAGGCTTAGCTGAAAGAAGGCAGCTTCAGGTGGTTGTTGCGCCCCAGAAATATTTTAATTCATTCATGCATTCACAATGATTCCTGGGTGCCTACCTGTGTAATGCATTGGTATTCCGTGAACAAAGCAGACAACAACCAGTGCCTTTATGGAGTTCACATTCTGTTGTGAAGAGATAGGTAACAAATCATTAACTGAATGCATAAGCAGAGTATACATGTGTGAGAAGATAGTAAGTGTCAGGACAAAAAAGGGGACTCGGAAAGGGGATTGGAGGTACAGAGTGAGGGAGCGTTGCCACCTAAAATAGCAGGCTGGTGGTAGGTCTCTTTGAAAAGGTGCCATTTGGGCCTAGACAAGGTGAGTAGTGGGTCACGTGGACATCCCGGCACGAGCTTCTGGGCGGAGGGAACTTCTGTGCAAACACTCTGACAAAGGAGCCTGTCTGTGCTTTAGGGGCAGTGAGGAGGGCAGTGTGGTTGGAACAGATGAAGAGAAGAGAGAAGACTAGGGCGAGTTCAGAGAATTAAAGGGGGTACAGATTGGCAGGAACTGGTATGTAATTTGAAAGATGTTCCTTTTATCCTGAATAAAACAAGAAGCCATTGGTGGGTTTAATGTGACCTGCCTTAAGTGTTACAAGGCCCTCTCTTGCTCTTGCATTGGGAAATGACTGAAGGGATGAAGCTGGAAAGCTGGAAGCAAGGTAGCTGATAATTATAGTTGTTCAGGCAATAAATGCTGGTGACTCAAACTGAAGTGGTAGCAGCACAGTGATAAGAAGTGGTCGAAGGCAGGAGAACTTCTGTGGCAGAGCCAGAGGGTGTCTCCTGCCTCGGATGCAGGCTGTGAGGGAAGGAAGGCCCTTCAAGTTATGGGGTCAGCACAGTGTAAGCATAACGTTGCTGTCATCTGATAGTGAAGGAAGAATGTGGGTGAAAAAGGTGGGGACAGGGGGAGGAGGTAGGAGCTCAGAAATTAGATTGGGACAATCACATTTTGAAATATTTGTTAGACGCTCACGTGGAGTTGTGAAGCAAACAGCTGAATTTATGAGTCTGGAATTCAGGAGAGAAGACTGAACTCAAAATATAAACTTGGCATATAAAGTCATGAGATTGGCTGTGACTGTTGTGCTGTATCTGATTTTTGCTTAAGAAAAGCCAACTGTTCATAATTCTATGAAACTTTCTAAATTATAAGCAAACTGACAGGCTGCATTTTCTGGAAGTATCTTGAATCACCCTCCTTTCCCAATGCCTTTCCCAGGCCCCGCCCACTCCAGCAGGAAACTCCTGCTCCTTCTCAGTTAAGGGGAACTGAGTGAAGTCACCACCCTGGTCATTTTCAAGGGACACCACTGCAGTCACCTTTCTCCCTGCTGGTAACAGAGAGAATTGTGCCAAGATGCTTGAAACTGGGCTGGGGTTAAATTCTTAGAAATGTTTGCCTCTGCGTAGCTCATTCTCCCCTCGCTTGTAAAATCATTTTCCTTCTTTGAAGATCACCATTGCTGTCTCCCCTGCGGTGCATCAGCCTTGAAAGAGAAACTTTTGTCTCTTCACATTTCCTTGTGTATAACCCAGCACATCACAACACAACAGTGAAGCCACTACCACGCACCTGTGTGGGCTGGATGGCAAGCACTGCTGAAGGCCAGGGGCCCCTGTGGACGCTCTGCTTCCCACTTCTTCTCTTACCTCCATTGTCCCCAAAGGTCCTTCTCTTTTGGAAGAATGCTGGTTTGGGGGAAATTTATAAAATCTTACATAAAATGTGTATATAACATTTGTCCCTGTTGTATTGATTTTTGTTTTTATTTCTCCTTCCATTCCTAACCCTTTTCAACCTTTGCTTCAACACCTTCTTTCCTCTCCCTTCAGAATGTACACTGTACATTTACACAGGTGGACAGCTTCCAGGGGGCCCGCCCTCTGAGCTTCCCTGGCACACATACTGTACTAGCGTGCGTGTGCTCCTGAGCAGTGCAAAGGAGCTGTGTGTTCAGCTGAATACTTTCTTTGTTAAACATTGCACAAGAGATGGCACATCCACTTAGACCCAGCCAGGTATGCAATCTGTTTAGGATTGCAGAAGAAGGGCTCAGCGTGAGCATCTCAAGCGTGTTTGAATTAAGCACCCTGCGTGTGAGACTGACTGCCCCCCGCCTACTGCAGGCCTTTCCCTTTGGTAGCTCGGCAATAGTCTCTTTCTGAGTTCATGGCTTTAGTGCTCAGTTCATACCAAGTAGGAGAAAAAGACACAAAACACCAGCTAAAATGAACTGTTTAAATAATATGGAAATTATACTCATGAAACTGCCCTTTTTAAAGAAGGAAAATGGGGTTATGCATCTTTAATTTGAGTGACTACTTTACAGATGAGTTCTCCCAACCACAGTGTGTCTTGAACAGAGTGAGTCAAGCTCTGAGGCAGCTCCATAGTATGTTTTTTTTGTCATTTTAGGGATATTAGGTTTTCCCATAAACAAGTATTCATTTTCCCTACTGGAATACAACATTGTTGGGTTTTTTTGTTTGAAGTTTGTTTGTTTTTATTTTGAGTGACCATAAAAGACATGAATTTCTAGCAAACATTTTCATTGATAAACTGAGTTTATTTATATTTTAAATATATTGGTAATGATTTCAGAGAGGAAGGAAGAGAGAGGTAGAAACATCGGCGATGAGAGAGAATCATTGATTGGCTGCCTCCTGCATGGCCCACACTGGGGACCGAGCCTGAAAACCAGGCATGTGCCCTGACCGAGAATCAGCCATGACTTCCTGGTTCATAGGTTGATGCTCAATCACTGAGCAGCACCAGCAGGGCTAAACTGAGTTTATTAATATGTCAATACAAAGGCCTGTGTGAGGCTCACTAAAGATGTGCTCAAAGTGCCCAAATATTTCTTACATTCCCCCAAGATCCCGCCTCTTGCATGCCCAACTGGATTTGACAATCATGAGTTTTAAAATACTCTAAAGAATGGGTTTATACTGAAAATGGTTTTATTTCTTTTTGTGTTTATAGAATGCTGATTTACAAAATAGTAAAACTCTGTGGGATGAACTGTGGCTGGTGTTTCTCAATGGTTAGAATGTCAGACTGCAGACCAAAGGGTCTCAAGTTCGATCCCCAGTGAAAGGCACTTATCTGTCTTGCAGGTTTGATCACTGGCCCCTGTTAGGGCCTATAGGAGGGCCAACCAATTGATGTGTCCTTCTCACATTGATGTTCCTCTCTCTCTCCCCTCCCTCCCTTCTACTCTCTCTAAAAATCAATGGAAAAATATCCTTACAATATCCTCAGGTGAGGATTTTTTAAAAAAGACTCTGGTCTGGCCAGTGGCCAGTGTGGTTCAGTGGTTGAGCATCGACCTATAAAGCAGGATGTCAAGGTCAAATTCCTGGTCAGGGCACATGCCCAGGTTGTGGGCTGGATTCCCAGTGTGGGGTGTGCAGAAGGCATCCAATCAATGATTCTTTCTCATCATTGGTGTTTCTATCTCTCCCTCTCCTTTCCTCTCTGAAATCAATAAAATCTACACTAATAATAGACAAATATGTAAATTGACCATACCTCTGCAATGCCCTACAGCCAATCAGGACGGAATGTGCAAATTAACTGGACAAAGATGGCGGCGGCCACGGAGCCAGCTGGAGTGGGCAGGAGGCTTGGGTCGCCCCGGTGACGGAGGAAGCCAAACTTCCCGCACGCCTGGGCTGGTAGATGAAGGTGGGGCCTGTGGGCAATGGCCACAGAGCAGGCCAGAGCAAGCGTGCTTAGGTGGCCCTGGGCGACAGAGGAAGCCAGCCACTGAAGGAGGGGCCTGTGGGCGGGGGCCATGGTGCCAGTCTGAGTGTGTGGGAGGCTTGGGTCACCCAGGCTGGCCCCCAAGGGAGGGTCCTGCAAACGGCCCTCAGCCCCTCACCCAGGCTGGCCATGCCACCATTGGGGTGAGGGTCCCTGCTGGGGGGCATGGCCAGTCTGAAAATGGCCCTCAGCCCCTTACCCAGGCTGGCCACACCCCCATCGGGTGGGGGTCCCTGCTGTGGGCATGGCCAGCCTGAAAACAGCATCAGCCCCTCACCCAGGCTGGCCAGGCACCCCAGTGGGGACCCCCATCCTCAAGGGGGTGTGGCAAGCCTGAAAACAGCCCTCAGCCCCTCACCCAGTGCGAACCCTCACCCCATGGGGGCGTGGCTCGCCTGCAAACCACCACAGACCCCTAGCCCAGGCCACCCCGCCCCTGCCAAGGGAGCCCCCAACCTGATCCAGGACACCCTTCAAGGAAAACCAGCCAGCCCCCACCCATACACCAGGTCTCTATCTATACTAATAAAAAGGTAATATGCTAATTAGACTGGGAGACCTTCCAGAAGACCTTCCGGATGTTCTTCTGGACAAAGCCATGGTGGCAGGGCCGAGGTAGAGGTGGTTAGGGGCCAAGAGGGGAGGGCAGTTGTGGGTGATCAGGCTGCTGGGGGGGCATTGGGGGTGAACAGGCCATCAGTGGAAGTCAGTTGGGGGGAATCAGGCTGTTGGGGAGGGGCAGTTAGGGGTTAACAGGCCTGCAGGAGGATATTTGGGGACTAGCGGGATGGCAGGGAGGACAGGTGGGGGAGAGCAGGCTGGCAGGAGAGGCAGTTGGGGGTGATCAGGCTGGCAGGGGGGCAGTTGGGGGCGAGCAGGCTGGCGGAGGATGGAAGTTGGGGACAAGCAGGCCTGTAGGCAGAGTGGTTAGGGGAAATCCGGCAGGCAGGCAGGTGAGTGGTTAGGAGCCAGCAGTCCGGATTGTGAGAAGGATGTCCGACTGCCGGTTGTGGGATCAGTCCTAAACTGGCAGTCAGACATCCCCCAAGGGGGTCTCAGATTGGAGAGGGTGCAGGCTGGGCTGAGGGACACCCCCCATGCACGAATTTCATGCACCGGCCCACTAGTCTATATAAATAAAAGCCTAAGCGACTGTTGGACCATTCAACTGTTCGACCAGTAGCTGTGATGCACACTGACCACCAGAGGGCAGATGCTCAATGCATAGGCATGGAAACATGGAACAGACTGATGAATCTCAGAGGGAAGGGGTGAGGGGAGAGGGCAGGAAGAGATTAACCAAAAAACTTATATGCATATTAGAGGCCCAGTGCACAGATTCATGCCCTGGTGGGGTCCCTTGGCATGACATTCCCCGAGGGGTCCCGGATTGCAAAACGGTGCAGGCCAGGCTCCCACCGGTGCACAAATCCATGCACCAGGCATATCTGAGAACTTCTGAGTTTTCCATTTCACAGTTTCAGCCACCAAAAAGAGTCTGATCTGAACCTTTTTATGCCAAAACCAAAAGAATCCTATATAATAAAAGTTTAATATGCAAATTGAACGAATGGTGGAACGACCTGCAGAACGACCGGTCGCTGTGACATGCACTGACCACCAGGCAGGTACCAGCAGGGGCCCCCTCAATCTCCCGCTAGCCACCTAGCTAAGGGAGGCAACCATGGCAGCAGTGTGGGTGGGGCCGGCGAGCAGGCGGCGCCAGGCCTGGCCAGGGCAGGTGCCAGCTGCGGGCTCCCAAACACCCCACTGATGAACCCACAGATCTGCCCTGATCGCTGGCCAGGCCTAAGGACCCTACTGGTGCACAAATTTTGCGTAACAGGCCTTGAGTTGTAGGATAAGAACCTACTGGCCTGGCTTTGCTTAGCTTCCCTTCTTTAAATCTGTGTGTGTGTGTGTGTGTGTGTGTGTGTGTGTGTGTGTGTGTGTGTTTGAGGTGTAGGAGTGAGGGGGAATGGGGTGAGACAGGGTACAGAGAGGACATGTCAAATTTGACAGCTTCAGAGGAGAAACTATGGAGAAAAATAAACTGCAAAAGAAGCAATATTTAGGAACAGGGAAGTATAGGGTGCAAGAGAAAAGGTATGGTGCGGGTGGGCATCTATAGGCTAGCTGCCAGGCACTCCATCACGGCACACCCAGAGGCAGAGCTCCTTGCTTATGTAACTTGCCACAGCACAAGGTTCATGGGAGGTAAGGACTCTGGTTTATCTCAGTGACAAGCGTGTTTCTTTTATTTTCCACCGAGATCTGGAGCTGGAAGTAAAAATCAAGAAGAAGGGTAACATCTGGTGCAGTAAAGGGATCACTTTTTTGTTTGTTTATTCATTTATTGGTTGGATTTGTGGACATATTCCATAGCAAAATTACTGGACCCTATTTTTTCCCCCGTTCTTTAAGCCATAGCTGGATACAAAGGAGTTACCAATAAGCTCTTCCCAAACATAAGCCCTGTCAGCACAATTGAGTGTTTGCTGTGCTGAGCAGAAATTTTCTAATAATACGTCAGAACATATGCAGGAATATTAGTTTCTGGGCTTTGAAACAATCACTGCTAGAGGGTTCCTTACCTATACAGGACATTTAAGGTAATCACACACTCAGTGGCTACACAATAAATGCTTTTACTGCATTAGACCACTTCTGTTACTTCATTGCTCCCACCCGCTCCCTTTTAAATCCAGGGGATGTTTTTTAACTGTAAATATGGTTTTCAAGATTTCTGTATTTATCATTGCTTTTACTCTTAATTTGATTCATTACAAATATGATGCACTTGCCAACTTATCTCTTAGTAGTAACAGGACCTGCAATGTCAAGATTTTAATTCGTGTGTATAAAAGGCGAAAAGAATTATCCAAATGCACTGTGTAGCAAATGTCTATAGCTGGGATCAAACTCAGGAATGTGTGACCTTAAAGTCCAAGATCACTGTTCAGAAAAAAATAAAATAAAACATTGTCTTCACTCCCATTAGACCAAGGGACACTTAACCTTTGTTTTCCTATCATTTTTGCAACACAAAGTGTTTTTCTTATTTTGCTGTGTTCGTGCTTTACAGCTTGAATTTCCACTTAATCCAGTCCCAGTCCATTATTATCCCATTTGCTAACATCATTTGTAGCAGCTTTATGATAGCACATTAATTTTATGTGCTACAACTTTCCTAAGAAATTTTCTAATCTTGAACACTTAACTTGATTCATCATGACATCATTGTGAATAATGATAAGTAGCATGCATAATTTCCATATTTTAAAATATATCCTAAAGATAGAGCTATTTAAGTGTGATTGCTGGGTCAACTTATGTGAATGTTTCAGAGAATTTTTAACATGTATGGTGAAAAAAAATTTTAGAATAGTTACACTATTTTCAATATAACCTAGTAAGAGCCTTATTGTAAGGGTGATATTGGCACTTTAAACAATGATATAATTTTTTTTCATGTTAAATGAGCAGATACATCTTTTAAAATTTCATGTTGCTTTTTAAAAATAGTGGTTTAAAATAGATTCCTGACCAACCCCCAAAAGAGAAATGTGGGGTCAGTGACCACAATTATCTGCACATCTCCCCTTTTCTTTAAAAATGCAAAACCTTTCCAACATGTGAAATTACAAACTTTGCACATTTTGTTCTGTGGAAAATGAAAAGCCTTACAGATTCTGACTACTTTATAGTAACTTCAAATCAATGAGATTTTGTCCCAGTGTTGAAATCCTTAACTTAATTGCCTAAATCAACTCAAAGCTTTTATTGCCCAATAATTCCACCCATTTCTTATGGTAAATCACAGTTTTTATTTTAATGGATTGAAGACTGATTAGGTAGAGAATTATAGCTGACCAATTTACTCTTTTAATTCATGCAGGTAGATATTTATTTTTCTCTTTATTCCTACTGATTTGGTTGCTCTGCTTTATCTCCTACTAGGTGTTTGCCAAACTACTGTGAACATGGAGGAAGCTGTTCCCAGTCCTGGACCACCTTCTATTGTAACTGCAGTGACACGGGCTACGTTGGCCCCACCTGCCATCACCGTGAGTAGATTCGTGGTTTCCACAATAGAATGGGCAAAACTCCAGGAACACCAGATTACCTTCATGATGTAGTCAGCATGGGGAAGGCACTTGTTATTCATTCATTCAACATGCCTTTCTTGAGATAATACAATATGCCAAACATTGTGGTGGGCATGGAGGATACATGGATATAAGCCATATTCTCATGGAATGTATGGCCTATGAGGAAGACAGACAGGAATGGGAAATGTGGTACAGGCAAGACAAGGGGCCACAGGTGCATAGAGGTGCACAGGGGTGAGGTATTAAGTCAACTGTGTTGTCTTTGTGGGCTGAGTTGTACTGTGATAAACAACCCAACATCTCAGTGGCCTAAGTGGCCAGCAGATGTGCCATGCCTGTGTGATATGCTCATCACACATGGGCAGAGGGCTCTTGCTCACATTGTCGCATTCTGGGATGCTGACAGAGGCTCCCTCTCTGGAACTTTGTCATGGCATGAAGAAGGAAACACAGGGAAACATGTGCCAGTTTTTTAAATCTACCTGTAAGTGGCTAACAGCACTTCTATTCACATTCATATGGGTACACCTAAATTTAAGAAGGAAGGAAACACCACCTTATCATGAGATCTGACACAGCAGAACCAACATATTGGTGATAAGTACGATGACCATATGTCAGTGTTTGGGAAGCTTCAAATAGAAAGCTTGAACTGAACTTGTGGTGGGACTATGTTAGGAAAAAATGGAAAAGGAAACTGAATCTGCAAGCAGTTTTTTCGCTGGAGGATTGGGTGGGTGGAATTTCTCCATCACTAGTGGGAGAAAAGTAAATTTCTAAGACTGGCACAGGAGAATGAGTGGTTTTTATTTGCATGGAATTATAATCCTCTTTTTCCAATGTCCCATTGTCTTTAAGCCAGTCCTGGAAAATATGCAGCTGAGGGTTCAGTAGAGCTAAAAAGCAGGGCCAGTGTCCAGAGTTCCTGTGCCACGGTAGAGTTGAGTCTGATGTAGCATCAGTACAGTTTCAACCCTGATAAAGACGTAAGTCCAAGCTACCTAATTTTTGGCAAAATTTCATGCCATCATTCCTATCAGTTTTAAAGTTTATTCTATTCACTTTTTCTAAAGTAATTTAACAATCTTTTAAGGAGTTCATCCTATGAATGTTATTCTACTTTAATATTCTCCATCCACCAGCTTAAAAATAGAATGTTTTAGCTTAAGAAAATAAAATTGATGGAACACTGTAAAGCTGATGAGCTGAACAATCAGCATACTAAGCTTATCAATATCATTTATTTTAAACCTTCCCATTCTCCTTCCTGTGAAATTGCTCAGTGCTTACACTGTGGGCTGTAACACTAAAAACCCCCATGTTTCCTTCTGGAGACCCTGCCAGGACAAAAAAAGGAGCATTTGTGTGACTCTGAGGTTGGACAAGCACACTTTGGATGCCTGTGCAATTTGAGAATTTGTCCTCCCTCTAACAAACCCCCGCCACCCACCACCTCTAATTGGGTAAGAACCATTGTTTTGAATCACTTGGCAAACCAAGTGCATCAAACTTGCCTTCATGCTTTTAGCAAGCATGCGAGTCACATGTGGGGCATTAGAGATACAAGCTGCCAAAGGGAAGAAAACATCACATAGAACACCTCATAAAAACAAAACAAGGAAGTTCAATATTCTGCTCTTGTGGAAATGACAATGTTCTTGGTATGTTGGGCATATTTTCTTAAAGCAATCATTTACAATCAGAAAAGTAAATAAACGGTCTTCAGAATTTTTAAAATTGATAATTTCTTGAGTGTTCTCTTAGTATTTTGTCCTTTTAAGCTCTTCAGGATTAGTTTAATTTTTTTCATTATTGGTTTGTTCCAGTAAATGTGAACCAATAGGGCTGACTGAAAACAGATAGGATAAACTTTTTTAGCTCTTGTGCATCTGGGTGAGGTGAAGAAGTGTCCAATGGACTCTCTGAGAAATGACAAAATGAGAATTCTGAGTCTAGACACATTAGGTTTCTGTGGAAACTTGATATATCACGATTCCATTTCAATATTCTTTCCCCATTATCTGATGACACTTAAAAACTTGGGTATGCAAGTTAGGTTACTTTACAAATGCACCTTGTTCAAAACCACCTATGTAAGAAAATGATGATGAATATGTGGGCAATTCTTATCCAATCTGTGGCAGCTTCCCCGTATAAGGAAAGAACGAGATCATTGTTTCCCGTGGGCTTCCATTGAACACTACTATATCAGGACTGTCAGTTGTTTTTGGTTAGAAATTTTCTTATCTAAGTTGTATCCTATTCTCCAGAATAGTAACGAAAGGTAAAATAATTTTAGTCATTCAACACAAGCCCTGGAAACCCAACCAATGTTCATGGCCATCAGACCACCAGAGACAGTTACCATGGTTATTGGTTTTATACAGTGTGCAAGTTTAGAAGCTGTGTACTTGAAGCCAAACTTCTAAGTACTCAGGGTATGACTTGGTCATGATATATCATGTCCACCTTATTACAAATCCAAGTTAAGATAGAAAGAATTATTTTTTTATTTATTTTATTATGGGAGCATAATGCACAGATCGGTCTACAACGTGATAAACTGAGATGGCATTATTACCATACTAGAGACCCAGTGCATGAAATTTGTGCACTCAATGGTAGAGAAGTATCCAAGCCCTCTCACAGTCCAGGAACCCCATGATCAATCATCCCAAATAGGTAGGCTCTGTCCACCCAGCCGGGGCTTCATGATGGATCACCCCTGTAGAGGGACACCCCACCTACCCACCACAGCACCACCACAGGGTAGCTTGGGCCTCCTTCTTTGGGGTGATCATGGAGCCCTCCAATTGATTGATCGTCCCACTGGCCAGTGGCCTGGGACTCCCTCTTCAGGGTGACCATGGGCCATGGTCAGGCCCCCAACCAATCGCATCGCACCCACCTTGGCTGCCCTGGCACCAGTAGGTGTCATAGTGTGGTCATCTGGATGGTTGTTCCGCTGTTTGGCCATTTGATCTATTTGCATATTACACTTTAATTATTATAGAAGATTTATTTTATAGATGAGCACTTCGAGGCCCAGAAAGGATACATAATTTTTTCTAGATCACATAGCTAGTGAGTGCTGGAGCTGGGACTCGAAAGGAGTAAGTATGGTGGAAGATGTCAGATCCTTAGGCCCTATATCTGATTTCCTTTATCCAACACACAAGACATTTGCAAACCACTGTATGTAAACTTATTGATAGGGCATTCATGATATTCTTCATATAGTTATAGACATACTATGATATTGTGATACCCTAATTGACAATGCAATTCTAGAAGACAGAGTGATGAGGAAGTATTTGTGTTCTAGGATAATTGTGAAATCATCACAGAAGTAAGTAAGATGCATTAGGACTTGAAGAACTGCTAAAATTAGAACTGGAGAGACTGGCAAGAGCCAGGACCTGGTGGTGGGAATATATATGCTATGTTTTGGGATGATGCTGATGTTTGCCTGGCTCAAGACAGGAAAAATGAAGAGCTTTATTCATTGCTGAAGCCCAAATTGGATCCCTATAAAGCACTTTTCTGGAAGGGAATCTGAGTACACTTTCTCTTATGAGCAGAGTTTTTTACATGTTATTTGAAAATATCTATAAATACCACTTTAATGACTGCATCATAAATAGTCTAATTAATGAGACTTTTGTTTTTATTTAATTACTTTAATATTTTGGCCTTTTGAGGAGAGGGACCCTGTGTTTTTTCCAAATATATGTTATTACATTCAACATTTCCAGTGAGAACTTTGTGCTTATTTTTTAACCCCACATGTCTTACTGTTTTCTTGAACTAGTCTTAGAAATGGCATTATTGAGTCAAAGATTATGAATAGTTTTAAGGATCTTGATTCATATTACTAATTTACTTTCTTAAAACCTTACTATAGTTTATACTCTCATTAATATTTTCTGGCATCTTGTTTTACCTTCTCTGTTTGACATGTACTTTTACTAAAGCATTTGCATATTGAAGTGGAAATTATTTTTGACTGTCATGGTGAGTTCCAGATAAAGCAAAGTTTTGTTTTGTTTTTTAGATGACTTGTATTATAGGAATAAGATTGTTTCCACATAATCTTATTTTATCATTCAACAAGTACCTCTTAAAACACATCTGGTGTCAGTAACAATGCATTTGATTATTAGTCTCACAGTGAGTGAATTCAATACATGATACAAGTACTTATTATTATCCGTGTGTCTCCTGTTGAGTGAGACTTTCCTTGATCTTCTCACTAGTTCTGTCTGATGACAGTCACCATTTCTCAGCCTTTGCTAATCCCTTTCATAGTGCAGCCTCTCTGACACCCTGATAATGCCTTTTAGCTCACTTCTCAGCTTGGCAAGAGGATGTCAATTTTTTTTCTCTTAAGCCTGAGATAGTGCTTCTCCCATTGGGCAGTCAATAGCCAGGTATTGATTGAAAGCATATCAAGTTGTCTGGCAATCATGCCCTATAGTCATCACAGAGGAATAACACTTTTGCTATTTCGATAGTAGGTAAATGGTCCTCTAACTACATTGCATTTTATGGTTGGACCAAAAGGTTGGAGAGGGTGGGGGATTTTGCTAAGTGAGTTTATTTATTTATTTATAAAGTATCTTCATTGTTGAAAGTATTACAGATGTCCCCCTTTGTTTTTTTTGTTTTTTTTTTCCCATTGACTCCTTCCACCCAGCACCTGCCCCCACCCCAGGCCTTTACCACACTGTTGTCTGTGTCCATGGCCTATGCATATCCTATATAATAAAAGCCTAATATGCTAAGTGTCTGTCCAGTTGGCCGTTCAACCAATCAAAGCATAATATGCTAATGATATGCTAAGGCCGCTCAACCGTTTGCTATAATGTGCACTGACCACCAGGGGGCAGACACTCTGACCGGTAGGTTAGCTTGCTGCTGGGGTCTGGCCAATCAGGACTGAGCGAGATGGGCCAGACATGCCCTGGAGCCCTCCCACGGTTCCTCCATGACTGGTCAACCTCCTATGTCCCTCCCCGGCCCCTATCATTCACCAGTGGGGTCCCTCAGCCTGGCTTACACCCTCTGGCAATCTGGGACCCCTCAGGGGATGTCAGAGAGCCAGTTTCAGCCCAATCCTGCAGGCCAAGGGACCCCACTGGTACATGAATTCATAACCAGGCCTCTACTATGCATATAAGTTCCCCTGATAATCACTCCCCACTCCCCTCAACCCCTGCTTTCTCTCTGAAATTTGTCAGTCTGTTCCACGCTTCTATGTTTCAATCTATTTTGTGTATCAGTTTAAAAGCATCACTCATATCTCTTAGCTCAGGTCAACTCATATTCTAAAGTTATCCTGTGGGTTTCCTATTAGGATGTAAATAGATGCTTAACTCTGAAGGTTATCAGCAGATGTTCCCAGCTGCAAGTAGACACCCAAAAAAGAACAGAAAGGCAGTAATGTATTGTTGAGTCCACACCTTGCATTTATGACACTAACCACAGTTCTTCATGTCATTATTTTTATTCATGTTAACTCTCTATTGAGACTATAAACCCCTTTAGGGAAGGAGCTGTGTCTCATTTATATTTGTACTAAGTGTTTCCAGGGATTGGTGACATAGAGGGCATGTTATATATTTGCTGAAATAGACAATTAACCAAAAAATAATAATTTGGTGTGCTACTAGACGGGGCCTTCGTCAGGACAGGATAATGTTTGAATCTTCTATTTAAAGAACGTGTCTAATCTCTGAAACATAGTATAAATCTGCTGTTGGCTATATATGCACATAGATAAATGAGATATATGCATACAGTTATGTCGAGGTAATGGGGTAAGGACACTGTCAATTTCTGTGGAAGGTGAAAACTTTTCAGAATAATTGACCTCTTAGCAAAGACTTAAAGGATGCGAGAGGACAAGAGCAAGGAGAGGTAAGAGTGAGCAGCATGTACAATAGCAGAGGGGCATGAAGGATCCTGCAGCACAGAGGGAGCTTTGAGATGTCCAGTATAGCTAAACTCTGCATAAAAATGGAGGAAGGTGCAGAGGCAGAGAAAGAGGCCAGACTAGAGATAAGTTGAGAAGGAGCTTGCTTCTCGCTGGACATCTAGAAGCAGCCATAGTTTGTTAGTTTGACTTTAATGCTGGAATTGACTTCCTAATATTTATTTTGTTGTTTGATTTTTTATTTATTGGCTTCTTTTTGGAAATAGAATAGATGTTTTTTTATTGAGCTTGCACTAAGTTGGAAGGTATGGATGACAGAGTTATTTGTTGGTAATTGTTGAATGACCAGATAGGTTTTTACAATTGTGTGGGTAGCAAATAATGAGGGTCAGCAATTTAGAAAGATGGGATACAACTTGAAAGACATATCTAAAATTGGATATAACACTTGAAAACAAATCAGATGCAGCAGAGAGAAGGATGACTGTTAGTTTTTTAGCTTGGAAAACTTCCTGAATAAAGGACGTGGTGACTGCGTTCTAAGGTCTGTCTGAGCCTGATGGTCTAATGTCAAATCCAGGCCAACAACTTACAAGACACGTAAGTCAAGGCAGTTGTGTGGGTTCTATGTGCTTCCTACCCCTCATTTGTGATATGGGCTAATAATAACATGACCTAGCAGGGATATCATGAGAATTTAATTTAAAAATCTGTGTATTTAGTTTGGTTCCTGTCAAATACTGTCTTCAGTTCAGTTAGAGATGCAGTGTTTGCATGGAGAGATGCTCACTCTGCAGAAGTAGTTGGGAAGCCCCAGAGAGAAGTCCAGGTGGAGACCAGAGTGGCTGGGTAGATGGGTGCTGAAGCCTTTTGAGCATATGAGGTATGGAGGCCAAGGGTGGAACCTGCAGTGTCACATTTTAAGGGACTCAAGAAGATACAACTGAGACACAACTTAAAAAGGAATGGTAAGGGAGAAAAACAGAACAACAAAAAAGTGGAAATCTAACAAGCAGAAGGAAAAGTTTTCAAGAATAGATTATAAACAGAAATGCCCAATGATATCCCCAAGTGATATATGAAGATGAGTTAATCAACATGATTGGTGATTATTGAATGACCAGATAGGTTTTTTAAAAAGAAATTCGAGAAAACCCAATAAGGGAAAGAAAGAAACCATTTTTTAAATAGGTGACCTATGACTGTGGCAGTACTGGAATGTATTAGAACTTTCTGTTCCAAGAGAATTTGTTAACTGATGATTATCATAGCTGTTGTCAGGATGAAACAATTCAAAACTATTACCTGCCACTGATATGGTTGTGCTCTCCTCTAGGAAAAAAGTCCAATACCCATGAATAAACAAGTAATGCAAGGCAGGGTGTGACTACATGCATCAGATTGCCTGCAGGGTGGTAGTTACTCCTTGAAGGGAAAGATCGGAGCAGGTTGAACTGAGTGTGAAAGAGTTCTTAAAGGATTGATTGGGACTGAAATAAGGGCCAGACTTGGATAGGCAGAGAATTCTCAGGAGAGTGTTGTTCAAGGGAGAGAATCAATAAAGGAGTTTAAATAAGGATGCATGGAGAGTGTTTGAGTTTCACTCAAGGGACTTGCCTAAGAAGAAGAGAATGAACATTTGTTGAGCTCCTGTTAGGTCAGTAAACTGTACTCAGGGGTTTATATAAATCATCTCAATTTCTGAGCTCCCCTTATATTCTTTACTCTTATCTTATTGACTGTGACAATTCTTCAAGCATCTGGGTCTTCACATATGCAAATCTCTTGACCAGGAAGAATCCTTGTCACTTTCTTTGCCTGAGTCACTTCTGTGGATTCCTGGGAGAAGTCTGCCCAGTTCTTTTCTTGGTGTTGCTTTTCCCTGCTCCTTCAGCATCCACTCATGGAGAACTTATAGCACCATATTAAAATGTAATGTTTGGTTCTTGTTTTCCTTTCAAAACTGTAAAATTTTTGTGCATTCCTCTGTATATCTGGCATCTACTTTCACATAGTAGATCAATAAACATCTCTTTATAGCCAAAATGTTTAAAACCACTGAGCTGGTAGAAGTGGGGTTTGAACTCAGATCTAGATGGCTTGAAAGCAATTCCTCATCACATTACAACATTTATAAGTTGAAGGAAGAAATAGTTATGGAACATGCAGGATTTAAAAACAAAACTGATTCAAAAACTTCTTATCAGAGAGAGGGAAGAATGAAGGGTATATATATTCACCTCGGATTGATTTTCTTCCTTTTGAACATATATCAACAATTTAATAGTTCCACACAGTCATTTCCGACATGTTAATTTGTTTTATTTGTTCTTTCCTTCCTTTTTCTCAAATCTCTTTCCCCTCATTAATTGAGACTACAGTACAGCTAACTTCAAATACATTGCATTGACAGAGTGCAAGAAATATAATTACAAGTTTTGGCTTTATTCCAAGTCCTTAGAAGTAATAAAAAAATCCCCAAATATGAGAGAATATCATTAACTGGAGATGATTTAATCGTTGATGTTGCCTTCCTATAGAGAACCTCTGATATTTACTTTGAACACTGAGCAGTAACGATGAGCGTTTATTTCTACTTTCAATCAACAAAAGATGAATTACCCTAAAAATACAAAGTTCCAATATGTCCCATGAGTCAGTGGTAATCTAAATTTGGACACATACATATTAAACTCAATACATGAGCACACATCTTCCATCTGTGCCTCAGCTGTGGATCCAGAATGATCTATGTTGTATTTAAAGCTTTCTGGTCTTGGACAAATAACTTTTTTTTTCAGTTTAGGTTGCTTAGTCTCTAAAATAATAACTCATTGAAACAGCTATTTTGTGGATTGGAGGAAAGGAATGGAAAATATCTAGCATAATATTTGAGATTTGGCATTTCTATGTGAAATGATATCTATTATATATTTAAAATCATGTTTTTGAAAGTTTAGGGACATTTTTCATGTAAGAGACATTTGATAATTTATTCCCCTATACTACCAAATCATATAGATCTACAGACACTGTTTACACTGCAGATTACAATATAAGTAGTAGTAGTTGTCATCAGCGGAAGAGCTGAGAGGTGTGATGCTACTGAAAGAGGACTAGGCTGGGGCTCAGGAGGTCTGAGTCAGATCTGTCTCTGCCACATGACCTTCAGCAAGTCATATGCTTCTTGTAATTCATATTCCTCATGGGACTATGTAAGTTATACACAGATTATACATGGTACCTAAGAAAGAGGAATTGCATGTGCTATAGCAGTATGAATCAGAATGAGTACGTTGATTCACTGGGGTGTATTGGAATCATACTGTACAGTTCCTCTTTTTCCTCTTAGCTATTTCTTAATGTTCTAGCTCAGAATAATATTTGCATCTATTATATAGCCCAACTCTTGTCTATAGTTTAGAAAACATTTGGTGCTTTTCCTCACTATTACCTCAAATAACCTTTAAAAGTAAAACAAATGAAAACATCAGAGGTGCTTTGTAAGGGTCACAGATATTTACAGTGCTTGCTTCTTGCCCTTGGAACATTAGGTTAAGTTAAACCACTGTGGTCTTCATTTGGAACAGATCAAATCAAAGAATAATAAGAGTAATAAGCAATAAGAGTATGAGAGTGTGATTTATCAATATAACTTATCAGTTTTATTTTAAATAATAGAGTGAGACTTGACTATCTAAGTTTTCATGAAATTAAGGGAATTCTCAGTATGCTCAGTTTGAAGCTTGCAAAAAATATTTTGATTATATAATTGAGAGATAGAATTCATAAAATGTTCCTTCATTCATTAAAATTCTACAACACAATAACACTGTGATATGTGGCAAGTTATTTCTCCAATTTGAGTCTCACTGTGTCATATGCCCAGAGAAAATAATAGGACCTGTCCCTATTGCTGCCGGATGAATTCATGAGCCAGTGGGCGTGAAAACTCTCTGACAAGTTCCATTCTAACCCTTCCTTGCAGATTCCTTCTTCCTATATATTTACATAATTGTGTTCTCACTGTAACCTTGGTTCAGGACAAGGCAAGTGTTTAGAGAAAGGACTCAAGACTCAGAGCAGTTTTGAATGGAGAGGCCAAGGACATTTGGTTACAAGACCTGAGTAGGGCTAAAACCTAGATATTCTGCTTGTCTGACTTTGTCAGTGTGAGGATCCTGCAAAAGTTTCTCCAGCTATATCATAGTCTACCTATTGTTAGTGAAATTCTGATATAATTTTAAAATTTCATTTTTGTTACTTTTTTTCTAAAAGAAAAACTCTGACTATGTCATTGCTCAGCTTCACAATCTCCGCTGAGTTGATGTTAGGCCCCTGCTTCTCAGCTCAGTGAGTGTGGTTCTTTATTTGGAGTCTTCCTGAATCACAAACAGTTCCCGGGCATGGCCCCACGTGTATACATGTTATAGCAGCTCTGATCCATTTTTCATTCCTTAAACACATCAACTTCTTTTTCTCACACAATTTTTCTGCCCCTGAATGTTCTTCCTGACTTTTCCTCCAGGTGATTCTGAGTTCTACCTCGGCGTCTGCTTGAGTGTCTCCTTCCGGGCACACTGGTTGCACATTTTGCTGTTTCTTTGGCAGGAGTTTGAGCTTCTTGGGGTCAGGCACTTTGGTTTTTCCACACACAGATCCTGGTACCGAGCATGTCGAGAATACTGCATGCACAGAATATGTGCTGAAAGGATGGAGTTCCGATCCTGCACTTGTCAGCACGTCCTTGAGCTGTTTTTGCATGTCTTCTCCATTGGGAGAAGGTAAAACACAACACATCACGTGACACTCCACAGCATCTGTCAGCCTTTCTCTCTGGCCATGAAGAGAAATATCCAATTTTTAATTTGATGAAAGAACTCAGGTTACTGCTTTGAATTCAAAGCGTAAGTTCTTAAAGAGCTCCACATCAAGGCCCCTATGACTCCCAAACTGACTTATAAATCATCTTTCAGTTGGCAGAGTTGTAATGTACGATTTTAAGACACTAACATAAATAGGACTTTGGGTAAGTAAATATATGTTGAAAATATAAAAAGGAAATGAAGCTGTCCATCATCATGGCAGGACATGTAACTGAGTTTATTAGTCTGTCAAGGAGAAGATGTCAAAGTCAATTTTCAGCAGCACAGACTCCCTGCTGGCAGCTGATGTGATGATGAAGGCCTTGGCAATCGCCCCTCATCCCGTCTCCCTGATCCTGCTGATGTGATGGCTGGAAGGGGAAACCAGTGAATGTTCTGCTAACACTTTATTTCACTGCTGCATGTTGATGAAATGGTCATTCAATGGGATGGTCGTTACATAACTTGCAGACTGGAGATGCCAGGAGCCCACAAGCCTGTGCTCTAGCTTCTCCTTAAGATGGTCTGTGGCCCAATGACAGCACTAGGTCAGTGGTCGGCAAACTCATTAGTCAACAGAGCCAAATATCAACAGTACAAGGATTGAAATTTCTTTTGAGAGCCAAATTTTTTAAACTTACACTATATAGGTAGGTACATTGTTATTAACTTAATTTGGGTACTCCTAAGGCTTAGGAAGAGCCACACTCAAGGGGCCAAAGAGCTGCATGTGGCTCGTGAGCTGCAGTTTGCTGACCATTCCACTAGGAGATTGTCAAAAGAAGCAGAAAATAAATGTGTGTTTTTTTGAAAATTTATCTTTTTTGGGGGGAGATAAAGCATGAAAATAATTTTTTTAAAAAATTAGGTTCCCTTGTGTTCAATTCCAGGCTCTAGCAATGACTAATTAGCCTGCGAAAAATTACTCAACTTCCCTGTGCCATGGTTTTTTGATCTGTAAAGAGGAATAATATATCTGTGTTGGGATATTTTGATGATTATGTAGGGCAGCAGTTGCAGTGCCTCTATAACAGGCACTTGATTTACTTAATTTTTTTTGGACCTCCACACTTTTACCTTTTCTCATCTTCTGTGGATAACATCTAGCTTAGTAACAAATGCTGGTTGCTATGTTTGGAAAGGATCTTTGAGTATAAGCATGTTATTTGCATCCTTCCTCAGGTCAATGCTGTAGAAACATCCTAATCAATACCTCTTGCTTTTATTGTGCTTCTCTGGTGGCTAGAAGGTTGATTTCTCTTAGAAGCTAACTTTCTCTGGTTAGACATTGTTGTGTCCTCAATGAGTCTACTATGGAAACCTATCACGCATGTCCTCTTTGCAGAGTTTTGAGGAGTCCCCAAAGCATAGGACATGCCATCACTTCTCCCAACACTATATCACATCTCGGTGCCCAGAATGAAATATGATGTTTGTGGGCTCCATAATACTTGGAATCACTGGGTTCAGAATTAGCTAATAACAATCAGGGTGAAAAAGTGTGTTTTGCTAATAGTATACTTATTGTCATATTATAATACTTATAATTGATCCACAAATCAGTGAACAAATATGATTAGACACTTTATTTTGGCTACTTTGTTAAGATTGAATTGAGAGACTTATTTTCATTTAGCACAAGTTCTTATAAATTTCTGCTGTTTTCTTCTCACTCTTCCACACAACATGCATTTATAACAGGTATGTATAAATTAGTATCAACTCTGGGTCCAGCAGTGAGCACTGTGGGTGACATGGAAAAATTAAATATCTGATTCTTATGCTAAAGGACTTTAAAATGAGCAAGAATTGGAGGGGGAAACATATTATATATTCAGGAAATAATACAAGGTTGTTGTACATGAATAAATCAAATAAAGGTGTAGGTCAGAATTTAGGCATCAAGCATGGAGCGTGTGATGAGGCCTAAGGGGAGGAAGCCGTCAGTAATTCTGTACTTGAGTAGGTACTGGTATAGACATATGACCTGCATAGTCACACAAATTGGGGCAGGTCGCGCCCAGCCAGGGTGGCTCAGTTGGTTGAACACTGCCCTGTGCACCGAAAGGTTTTATTCACAGTCAGGACACATACCCAGGTTGTGGGCCCAATCCTGGGTCAGGGAATGTACAGAAGGTGATCCATTGATATTTCTCTCTCACTCCCTTTTTCTCTCTAAGCATGCTCTTGGGTAAGGACTTTTTAAAATAAGAAAAAAACAACATAAAAAAAAAATTAAAAAAGAAACATAGTTGGGCAGGTAGAGATTCCAAAGTGTAATTAATTTGTCTTGAGTTGGGATAAGGAAGGAGACTGACATGTGCAGCTTGAAATACATATTAGTGGAGAGCAATGATGATAAACCAACATTGGTATATCAGTCAAACAGGATTCAAGCAGAGAAACATAACCAGGAGGGTGTGTGTGTGTGTGTGTGTGTGTGTGTGTGTGTGTATGAGAGAGAGTGTATACAGTTTTGTGTACCCAAAACAGAGTTTGTCCTTGTGTTATTATTTACTAATTGTTGTATTATTTTCCATGCAAAAAAACTATAAACCTACTTTGCCACACCCTGCATGTATACAGAGATTTTTGCAAGAAATTGGCTTGCATGATTTTGGGAGCTGGCTAGGTAAGTCTGAGGTCCAAAGGGCAGGCAACTATGTGGGCAGGCTGGAAATCAAAGCCATGAGCTGAAGGTGCAGTCACAGGTGCAGTTTCTTCTTCAGGGAAACCTCAGCTCTGCTCTTAAGGCCCTTCAACTGATTGCAGCAGGCCCACCCACATTTCTTAGAATACTCTGTTGCCTAAAGTCAAATGATTATGGACTTTTTTGTGAAAGAAAAATAAAAGACTATGTATTTTAATTGCATCTACAAAGTACTTTCACAGCAGCACCCACATTGGTGTTTGACTGAAGTATTGGATACTGTAGTTGAGTCAAGTTGACACATAAAACCGATCATTAGATCATTAGAATCTGTCTCCGTGGCACCTGTATTCATCTCCTTTAACCATATTTAGTTGTACTTCTGTCTAGCATGTCATACTTCTGCTCGGCACACACAGCTCTCCTGTGTACACCTGATAGCATTTAGTTTGCGTAACATCTCAATTAGAACATAGTGTTATACCTATTGGCCCTGGTGTGACTAAGATTCTGAAAATGTGATACAAAACACAACTTGATATTTTTCTCCTGCCTTAGCTTTAAATTTAATTAAAGAAGATTATTTTCTCTTGCTTTTGGTTACAAGACTCAGGAATTTTCTTCCTACTGATAGGTGTTTTAATGAGTCCTATACATCACAGAACATAAATCCAATGAAAAAATTACAAAGGCCTAGTTTAAGATAGGTATCAATACTTCAATCTTAAACAGACTGTCAAACTGCAGCAGGAAGGCTGGGGAGGGTTGGAGGGGGTAAGAAATCAACCAAAGGACTTGTGTGCATGCATATAAGCATAACCAATGGACACAAGACACTGGGGGTAGGGGAGGCCGGGGGAAGGTCAAGGGGGGAAAAAAGGAGACAAATGTACTACTCTTTGTAATATTTTAAGCAATAAATAAAAATAAAATTTTTGCCCTGTCCTGTGTGCTTAGTGATTAGAGCAATGGCCCACACACCGCAGAGTCATGGGTTTGATTCCTAGTCAAGGGCACTTCAATCCCTCGCCCCTGTTGTGGCAAATGTGGGAGGCAACCAGTTGATGTGTCTCTCTTACATCGATGTCTTTCTCCCTCTCTCTCTCAATCCTCCTTCCCTCCCTCCTTTCCAGTCTCTCTAAAAATCAATGGGAAAAATATCCTTGGGTGAAAATTAACAAAAAGTGAAATACAATTAAATTAAAATAGATAAATAAAAATTCTTGAGCCCAGCCCTGAAAGTACTCAATCAGACTTTCTGGGAATGGGGCCTAGATCTCTCTCCTGAACCCCTTAGATCAGTTTGTTGCAGCGAAAGAGTAGCTGACAACGTAGAATGTGTTTAAATAAATGTTGGAAGTATGAATGAGTGAAATGATATTTTAGAATTGTACTCTCTCTTATTTCCACATATAGGTTTGTCTAAAGTGCCAATATATTTAAAATATAAAGGCTTGGTTGAGCCGAAACCGGTTTGGCTCAGTGGATAGAGCGTTGGCCTGCGGACTGAGGGGTCCCAGGTTCGATTCCGGTCAAGGTTGCGGGCACATCCCCAGTGGGGGGTGTGCGGGAGGCAGCTGGTCGATGTTTCTCTCTCATCGATGTTTCTAACTCTGTATTTCTCTCTCTTCCTCTCTGTAAAAAATCAATAAAATATATTTTAAAAAAAAGGCTTGGTTGAGAGTATTAGCTTAAAAGAAATATAAGCACGATCCCTTATCTGAATTCCTTAGGCTACAGTGTTCTGAAATTTAGAATTTGGGGGATTTTTTTTTTAAGGAATAGTAGACATTTATTTGACCTGAAACTTTTTTCATCCTTTAATTTTATGGTTAAACAGATGCATGGAAACAGAAATGGTGGAAGTTTCTAAAAACATACACACACACACAAAAAAGAAACAACACAAATAAACCAGATAAGCTATTTCCTTAGACAGTGTTTTCATTTCCTGGAATTAGTTTGATAATAGCCACACAAAGTGGCATTTGAAATTCCTAGTCCTAAAGTAATATGGTAATATCACAAGCCAGTTTCAAATATAATACATTTGTTTGCTACGTGGTTAGGGAATTGGGTGAGCCTGCTGAGTTAATCCTTTTAGCTTAGTATAATAAGCATGGAAAGAAACATTTAAGAAAAACTTAACATACAACTGGATGTTTCATATATTCTTCAAAAAAAAAACACCGGCATATGTGATTTAAGACTATAACTTAATCAGCTCACTTAACTTGGACTTCAGGTAGCTGCTACTTCCATTCTCTTTCACTATACTCTGTAATATTTAAAGTACACAACAATAAAAAAATCTTAGAGTCTTGTGAATAATTATTTGAGAAATGCTTTGTAGTTACATGTGTAAAATCTTTACCTCATTTTTTCCTAGTGGATCAATGAGACAATATTAGTGTCACTTGTACAAGAGATTGAGTCTGTCAGCACACAGATGAGACGCATGGGTTGTCCAGAGCTGCAAATAGGAGGTATGTGAAAATAGAGCCCAGCATTTGATTTACCCTCCGGTGAATCTGCAGGTGGGACATTTCTTCTGTAGTGGGCTATTTAACAACTTCCTTTGTTATCTTGAGGTGAAGGAAATAAAACTAAATCTTTATAATATAGTTTTTTTAATATTAAGTTTTATTGAAATATAATTTACTTACATATAGTTCATCAATTTAAGTCTACAGTTCAAAGGTTTGAGTTGTACAACCATCACCATAGTCAATCTTAAGACTATTTCATCACTTCAAAAAGAAACCCACATACTCTTTAGCAGTCACCTCTGCTTTCCCACCACCACCCATTCTCCAGCCCTAGGCAACTAGCAGGCTTCTTTCTGTCTCTATAGATAGACCTCTTCTGGATATTTTGTACAAATGGGATATGCAATATGTTGTCCTTTGTGACTGGCTTCTTTCACTTAATATAATAATGTTTTCAAGTTTCATCCATGTTGTAACATCTGTCAGTACCAGCATGGTGTGCTTTTTAAAAAAGAACACCATTGCTTTATGACTACAAAAGCAGTATACAGTGTTCAAGTAGAAAATTCAAAAAGTACAAAAATACACAAAGAAGAATATTACTTACCATTCAGCTTCCAGCAATAACCATTATCAATTTAGTCACGACCAATTGTTATTTTTTTAAGAAATACTATGATATTAACTATATATATATCAATTGTAAGTTATCTTATAATTTAAGAACATGAAAAGTGTATATTCAGGGGTTAAGGAAATATGGTACATACATATGTATATATTTCTAATTAAATCAGAGTCTTATGTTTTTTTCCCCTTGCTCTTTCTATTTTGTTAAGTATTATCCAGTATTATTTTTATGGCTGGACTGTAATGTATTAGTTGTTTATATATCTTCCAAAATGGATCTGGCTGATTCTTTGGGGGGCTGGGAGGAGGAAGGGAGGGAGACAGAGAAAGATAGATATCTGGCCACCTTTGTCAGAAATGATAAAATAAATTAGAAGTAAAGTAGATAAATGCAAATTGTTAAGATAAACTATTATTGCTGTCATTTACTAGTATTCCTTCAACGTTTATGTAGGAAGAGCATTTTAAGTATTT
>NW_005871475.1:416083-439304 GCF_000147115.1 Myotis lucifugus
TCCGCTCCCTCCGCCACCAGCGTGGACCCTGCGAGGCGGGCGCGTCCCCATCAGGCTCCCATTTCCAACAGCTTCCCAGCAGGCGCTGTAACTCCAGTCTGACCAAGACAGTGGGGTGAGCGAAAACTCCATCCAGTTCGGAAAGGGAATGAAGTTCAGTGTAAATGTCTGTTCATGAAACATGAGGATAGATTCCGTGAACGATGAGACCCGCGCCAGGACCCCATGTGCCGGGAAGCTGCGTGCGCCCCCACCACAGGGAACGGCTCTCCCGGGGTCTCTCCTGTGGGTACCAAGCTGGTCCTCCCTCTTGCCCCCTGCCTGCTCCTCATTGTCTGACCAGGAATCGCATCTGCTTTCTCTAGAAACCTTTGCACGGAGTCCCCCTCGGGCTCCTTTATGCGTCAGGGGTCTGAAGGGAGGCTGTGGTCACTGTGCCCTTGCCCCTGCCCCAGTGCCTGTCCGCGCTCCCCTCAGTCAGGTCTGTGCGTCCCTCCATGCCTCCCAGGGCGTTTTCAAAAGCCCATGTCAACCCTGTTCCCGCAGGTCCCGCTGGCTTCCTGTTGGTTTGTCTCCTCCAGACAAGCATTCGCCTGGCAGGCACCTCTGAGGCCTCGGGCGCTCTGCGCGCACCCCCATGTCCCGTTAGTCTCCAGAACAAGTCCGTGCGAAATTATGACTGTTCCGTTTTACAGGACAGGGACTAGCCAGCAGTTACCGGTAGCTTCTCCCTGTCTGGCCCCTGTGGTCGAACTGGTTTTCCATTTCTGCGCGCGTTTTTCTACTTCATGTGAGCTCACAGCAGAAGGGAGGTCCTTGCCATCAAACAAAGCCCAAGGCCCAAGGCGCCTGTTTACCTGTTAGAGGAGAAGAGCTCAGACAAGCCTCTGCGCAAGAAGGCCGCAGTGCCCCGGGGTGCCCGCAACCAGGGGCGGCACACCCTGCTCAGCTCCCTGCTCTGAGCTGGTCAGACCGCAGCTCTAAAGGGCCTGGGAGCTACGGGATTCTGGGGATCCCATTTAAGCTTATGTTTTCTAAATTGCTTTTAGAATGAGAAAACAAATCACTAGAAATGGCAACTTTTTAAAAATTAACAAGCATCGTACATATTTCCCAATTTAGAATGTTTTTATCCACTCTCTGACAATTTTATAGTACTTTATTCCCTTACAGCTCTTGAGCACTTTTTCTTTGGTTGCTTTCTTACATGATGTTTTATAGCTTTTTTAAATTGATTTCAGAGAGGAAGGGAGAGGGAGAGAGAAATAGAAACATCAATGATGAGAGAATCATTGACCTTCTGCTTCCTTCACCCCCACACTGAGGATGGAGCCCACAACCCTGGTATGTGCCCTGATGGGGAATCAAACAGTTACCTCCTGGTTCATAGGTCAACACTCAATCACTGAGCCACTCAGGCTGGGCTGTTTTATAATATTTTTACAGAGAATAAATGGTAGTTCACTTTTCCTCTATTATAGTTGATCTCTATATTTTTAAATACATCAATCATTTAGAAAACACTTTTTCCAGCTTCATATTTAATTTTGATAACGTCATATAAACTTTCAAAATAGTCATTGCTTTTTTTTACTTTAATGTAAAACAATGTAACAATAGAACATAAAAAATAAAATATATGTTCCTAGTTTTTATCTGGTTACACAATAAAAAAAACAACTTAATATAATGGATGTTAAATATTGACATCTTTTAGGTATCCTTAGTACCAAATATATCTATTTTTAGGAATTTCTTCAGATCTTTATAAGCAAGCATTCAAACTTGTTTCCTTTTCCCCTGTTTTTTTAATAAGGTAAAATACATATAATTTAAAATGTACTGTCTTAGCCATTTTTAAATGTACAGTTCAGTGGTATTAAATGCATTCATTATGTGCTACCATCTCCACCATCCATTTCCAGAACTTTTTCATCTTGTAAATCTGAATCTCTGTACGCATTCAATAATATCCCCTATGCTGGGTATACTTTTACGCATGTGGTTAAAATTGGGAAAATTCCTGTCAAGTTCATAAATACATGTGTGATTTAGAAGCATTCCCCTGAGGTAGCCTTTGGTTGCGTTCCCATCAGCAAGCGCCTCCCCCCACCCCCACCCCCACCCCCCAGTGCACTTCTGGTGCTGAATGCTGGGCTGGCACCCTCCTGAGGTGGCCTCTGGCAGCAGAGCCCCTAAATCACAGAGGGGGCACTAGGATTCCTGAGAGGGGCTGCAAACTACACCCTCTCTGGCCTGCCCCTTCCTGGATCCCCCTGTCTGTGGCATCTCCCAAGAGACCTGGCATGGGAAGGTGGCAGTGGGGAGGGCAGGAGAAAGAGGCAGTGCTATTTGCCAGGTGGAGTTAAATCTTTTATTTTAACCTATTGTCATTAAATATCTTACTTTTACAAAAATAGTAGCTTTCTAACTTGTCAACCTATTTTGGCTAAATTGTATTGCCCCCAATTTTCTTTCCTAGCTATTTCTACTTAGGGGAAACCTGGAGAGAGACACCTGTGGGAGGGCTGAAAGGGAAGCAGCAGGTATGCTGCCCCTCACCTGCTGGCATGGGCAGTGCACAGACAGCAGGACACCTCACGGTTTCTGTGGGTTTTCCTGAAAACCGGGTATGCTCAAGGGTTTGCTTGTTTTTCCTCCCTTACCTCATACCCGTTTACCTTTCTGGATTAGACTGCAAGCTCCAGCATCCCAGGCAAAAACAGCTGCCTACAGGCTGCGTGCCAGCTCCCACAGAGCCCTGCCACCTACAGATCCGTGTCCCTCTCCCCATGGTCAGCTCCCCTGCTTAAACCCGGCTGATGCACGTGTCTACAAAACCACAGAATCCTGTGAGCTCATTGCCAGGTTACTGTTAGGGCTTTGCTAGGGGGCTGAAAGCTACAGCTTCTGTAGCTTTACCATAAATTTATCTCTAGCCCAAAGATCGTGTCTGGGTTTCCCCTTTGGCGGTCATGTGGCTCATAACAATCAATATTCTGTGACCCCTGGGAGGCTGCGGAAGAGTTGTGAGGGTAATCCGGGAGGAAAAATTACAAGGCTTCAAGTGCAATCTGGATGGAAACTGGCATCTCATGCATGAGTCCCCTGGGTAACAAAGTTAAATGTCCTCCCAGGGAGAGCAGCGTGGGGCATCTTGGTTCAGCTTCGTGTCAAATATCATGTGGACTGCTCATACTAAAAGGTACACATTTTCACTGTAAATGCCCCTCTTACAGTTAAAAAATAGGCATTCACCAACTCGTACAGGAAGACAGTCTTTATGGTGTGCAAAGGCAAAACAGTAATTTCTTTTAGCCGCCTGGCCTCTGTGCAGAGGGCTCTGGGCTCGTTAACAGCGACGGAAACAGACAGACAAGCATGGTGGAATTGTTCTCCACGTGCTTTCACTCGGGTTTCCTTATTTCTCTTTCTATTTGAGACCAGTTTAGAAACCTATGGCCACAATATAACTATTTTATGAGTTTCTGTTTGTTTGCAGCAGGCAGAGGAGAGAACAAGGAGAGTAGAGCCGAAGCAATGTCAGATTCGCAGGCCCACCCCTTCCCAGCGGGTGGCCTGGGAGAGGCTCACAGTGTAAGAACGTGTTTGCATTTCCAGATAGAAGTGCTTGCTACCTGGGGGGCACTCAGAAATTTCCCAGTGACTGAGCTAAATTTGAAGGGAAAGGTGGGCTAGCTACAGAGGACAAACAATCCCAAAGCTCAGCCAAATAAAAGCTTCTCTTGGGCTCACATCACACTGGAGTGTGCAGTCACATGGAGACTCGGGCCACTTCTACCTTATGGTTTCACCTCCTTCTGGAACCTTGGGACCCTCCACCTGCCTGGGAGAGGAGAAAATATGAGAAAACACACATGAGAAGCCTCTAGGGGTCTCATGCGCAAGTGGGGCCCATGTCCCCACCTCACTTCTTCTGGGGCAACGCTAACCACTAGCCCACAGGTGCCATGCTGTCCCACCTCTGACTCCTAAGCATGCTGTCACCTGTGGTGGGGAGGCTTGAGGATGCTCGCCAGCCTAGGACACTGCTACTCAGCTGTTCAGGCCCAACTCAAGTTTATTGAGCATCCTGCCTATTTTTAGCAGGCCTGGCTATTTTTTTTTTTTTTGTCAAATATAAACCAGACTTTGTACATTTCCTCATCGTCCCATGTTATGTTGTAAATGGTGACTTGTCCATTTCTTCATGATTCTGTTGGAGAACAGAAATTGATTTTTCTTAGCATTCCTCAAAATCAGTATAACTATTAGTTATCAGTATAGTAACTGCAGAGCAGAAGTTATGCGTGGAATCCACAACCGATGGTGGAGGAAGGACACTTACCCACCAGGGAGCTGCTCACCCAGCCAGACTGCTGGTGCAAAGCTGTGAGCAGCGGGCCCTGAGGGCTGGCTGTGTCTGCTGGCCCGGATGGATGTTCTCAGTCCACACTGGAGGACACAGTGGAACGGGGGCAGAAGAGGAGCAGGAACTGACAACATTTGAGCACCAATGATGTGCTTGACTATATATAAGTTTATTACAAACCTTCTGAGAAGTATTTCCTTCATCAGAAAATAATATCTCTGCCTATTTCTCTTTAATTGCTGCCTAATTAATTCTTATCAATATGATGCCACAATCTCAGGTCTATTAACAACACCTTCTTATGTTAAAGAAAACAGAAACTTAGAACAGCAACAAGGCTATAGTTCCAAAACCCATAAGCAGTTCAGCCAGTGTGGCTCAGTGGTGAGCATTAACCCATGAACCAGGAGGTCACCATTTGATTCTGGTCAGGGCAGGTTCTAGGTTTTGTGCAGGATGCCCAGTAGGGTGCATGCAGGAGGCAGCCAATCAATGGAAGTCAAGGCTGACTCCCATAGAACAAGCAGGGATGCTCCACGGTGATGTGGATCCACTGGCTGATGTGTGGCCCCTGCCAGGGGCAGCAGATAGGGGAGTGCACTGCCCCAGGGCCTGCGGACAGGGTGTGGCAGGGCCCCCTGGACTAGTTTATCACTGGACTAATGGGGTTGGAGCTCTGCACTGGGAAGCTCCACTCACCCGATGGCGCTTTCAATACTGAACCAGCGGACTTAGGGTGACACCATCTCCGTTGCTGTTCCCAGCCACCCCCCCCCCCTATTATGCTTCCTTCATGTGTATCTGTGTAATTTGAAATGCATTTTGGATGGCAATGACAGATACATTTAAGGCTTAATCTTAACATTGTATTAAATCAACTTGTAAACAATTATTTCCTTCATCAGAAAATAATATTTCTGCCTATTTCTCTTTAATTGATGCCTAATTAATTCTTATCAAGTATGATGCCCAAATAGGTGGAGTTGTAGATAAGCTATAGGATCATGGTCTTCAGGTTCAGCATGCACAGACTGGCCCTGACCTCCTTGCCCTGCCTTGCTGAGTGCTTGGTTCTCCCTTGGGGGGTGGTGCAATGGTCTCCTCACTTGTTTCTGCCCCAGTCTCTCTAGTCTCTCAGGAGGGCAACTCATGTGGCCTTCTTAGGTCCCCTCCAAACTCACCATCCACCATGTAGTGAACACATACTGGGAACGAGGCTAGCCCCTGAAAATATAGAAATATTCAAGATCCACATTACGGAAAAGTCATCATATTAGTGAAAAATAGAATTTAACTTCCTCCCAGGCCTGAGTTACCTTTGGAGAGTGGGGCAATGTCTTCTTCACCTATGGATCCCTAGTACCAGCCTCTAAACCTAACACAGGGTTGGGATAAGGTACACATTTGATCAAGTCCCTGAAAGAACCATGCAAATGCACTCAGTCTTTTTGTTTATGGGACAAAATGGTAAAAAGCTCTTGATATATTTCACCGTTTAATAAGCGTGGCTGTCAAAGTTTATTTGGCACAAGGCTTCTTAGATTTTAAATTGCAAAAGAATCACCGGGGGATTTGTTAAAACACAGTGACCATAGTCTTATGCGCAGAGGTTCTGATTCAGGATGGAGTCCATGAATCCATGTGTCCTGTATGCTCAGGGGGACGCCAATGGCTGCTGGCCTTCGGAGCACACAGCAGAACCACTGCCTTGGAGTCACTCCTTCAGGAGCTGTGCGTGTCCTTGAGGGTCATGTCAGGTCATGCCTCCAGATTCCCCCGCTTCCTTCCACGCATTCTATCACCTGGCCTTACTCCACATGCACAAGGGGCACAAGGAAGGGTCATATTAAGGATGTGTGCATATTTCTACTTTAAATACAGCACATTATTAGGGGTAATCACTGTCCATTTTACAGATTCATTTACTGGATCACAGGGTAAGGATGACATGATATATAACAGGCATATTAAAAACAAGATTCTCAATCTGTATTTGACAACTGTTGCTTCATTTTATCTTTGTTTCAATGAATGTGTTATGGTTTCTAAAGGAGAAAATGAAATATCGGTGTGGTTTGGGAGGGAAGTGAATATGGACACAGGCATATCTCTTTGCTTTGGAACTCACCAGAGGTCAGCTGACAGGCCTGTTGCTCTATGGACACCATGGGCCAAAGGACAGGGCTCCAGGCACTGGGCACAATGTACTGGAGGAACCCAGAGCACCTTCTGGGACCTGTCCCATGACCTAATCCCTGCCCCCCAGCTTGGTTCATGTTTATGGAAATATAATTTACATCATAAATTTCACCCATTCAAGGGGTAGAAGGTCATTGTTTCTAGTATATTCACACAGTTGTACTATCATCACTACCTAATTTCAACACCCCAGAAAGAACCTCCGTACACTTTAGCAGTAATTCCTCATTCCTGATGACCAACCCCTCAACCCTTATCTCCAGTCCTTGGCAGCCACCAGTGCACTGCCTGTCTGCATGGACTTGTATTATACAGACATGTCACCTAAAGGGAGCCATCCTCTATGTGACCTTTGTGACTGCTTCTTTCCCCTAACATAATGTCCTCAGGATTCAGGATCCATCGGTGTTGTGTCATGGCACGCATCAGCACTTCATCCTCTCTGAGACCTAACAGTATTTCCCGTATGCAAATATCACCTTTGTTTGCCATTCATCAGTCGATAAGTATTTGGATTGTTTCCATTGTAGGGCCATAGTGAATAATGTTCCCACAAACATTCATGCACAGAATTCAGTGGGGACATTGTTTTTATTTCAATAGAGTAGCTATTTAGGATTTGAATTGTTGGCTCATCTTTCTCTTTTCATAAAGCTTTTATTTTGAAACTAGAGGCCCGGTACACAAAGATTTGTGCACTGGGGGGGGGGGGAGGGTCCCTCAGCCCAGCCTGTGCCCTCTTGCAGTCTGGGACCCCTCGGGGTATGACCACCTGCTGGCTTAGGCCTGCTCCTCGGGGGATTGGGCCTAAGCTGGCAATCAGACATCCCTCTGGCAGCCTGGCAGCCCTTGGGGGATGTCCACTTGCCAGCGGGGAGCAGACCTAAGCTGCAGTTGGACATCCTTAGCGCTGCTGAGGAGTCAGGAGAGGCTCCCACCACCACTGCTGTACTGGCAGCCATCAGCCTGGCTTGTGGCTGAGCAGAGCTCCTCCATGTGGGAGCTCACTGACCACCAGAGGGCAGCTCCTGCATTGAGCGTCTGCCCCCTGGTGGTCAGTGTATGTCATAGTGACCAGTCATTCCCAGTCTTTCTGCTGTTAGGGTCAGTTTGCATATTACCCTTTTACTATATAGGATAGAGGCCTGGTGCACGGGTGGGGGCTGGCTGGTTTGCCCTGAAGGGTGTCCCGGATCATGGTGGGGGTCCCGCTTGGGTGCCTGGCCAGCCTGTGTGAGGGGCTGATGGCTGTTTGCAGCTGGTCACACCCCCTTCAAGGTGGGGGTCCCCACTGGGGTGCCTGGCCAGCCTGGATGACTGGCTGATGACTATTTTCAGGCTGTCCGCACCCCCTTCAGGGTGGAGGTCCCCACTGGGGTGCCTGGACAGTCTGGATGAGGGGCTGAGGGCTGTTTTCAGGCTGGCCAAGCTGGCGACTGAAGCTCCCAGCCTCTCCTTTTTTTTCTTTTTTTTATTCTGGGATTTATTTACCTTCTATAATTGAAACTTTGTTGCCGCTCCAGCTCCAAGACCTGCTGAAAGCAGGTATCTGAGGTTTGTTTACCTTCTATAATTGCAACATTGTTGCTTAGAGTGGAGCTTAGAGCCTGGCCTCAGCAGGGAGGAAGCTTGGCTTTCTCCATCACTCGAGCAAGCAAGCCTCCTGCTCGCTCCAGCTGCGTGGCTGCCGGCCGCCATCTTGGTTGGGTTAATTTGCATATCCTGCTGATTAGCCAATAGGAAGCGTAGTGGAGGTATGGTCAATTACCATGTTTGTCTATTATTAGATTAAATAATTCACTGTAAATTGAAAAAAAAATTGTATCATGAGATCCTATGTACCCTTGACTCAATTTCTCCAATGGTAACATCAAGTATAACTGTTGTATATCATCAAAACCAGGGAAACGACATTGGTGAAATGCACAAAGCTTATTCAGAATGTTTCATTTTGACATGCACTCCCGTGTGTGCATGTGTGTAGGGGTGTGTGTGTGTGTAGGGGTGTGAGTGTGTATGGTCTGTGCAATTCTATTATGTGTAGTTTTGTGTAATCAGCACCTTAATCAAGATGCAAAACATTTCATCACAAGAACTTCTTGTGTTGTCCTTTCATAGCCACACGCCCATCTCACTCCCAACCCAACCTTCACCAACCACTGATATGCTTCCATCTCCACTAGCCTCCACTTAAGTAGTGACAATGTTACAGAATCTATGTCTATTTTCAGCCTCTACCAACTATGTGCAGACTGGGACATCAAATATCTATTTTCTACTTGAAGCCCTAGACATTTTTTTAACTAATTTCAGAAATCCCATCAGTTTTAACATTGTTTTTCCTCATTGAAACCAGGCCAAGGCACAGTCCCACAAACCTACTGCACAAGGATTTGAAACCAGGCCAAGGCAAACCTACTGCACAAGGTGTTTGATAAACTAAGTTAAGTAGCTATTAAATGCAAAAAAGATTCACATGCATTTATTTGATAGAATTAATTAGATCTTATTTATGTCTGTAGACCTAGGTACATCTATAACTAAATATGCAGCCAGTTGGTAAATATTAGATTTCTGGGGACATAAGGAGCAAAGAAGGAAATAGGACTGAAACATTTTTAAAGCCTTAAAAGTACTATTTACTTGTCATCTAAGTTTTATATCTATGCCTATAGTCTTACAATCAGAATATAAGTGGTGAGGCAGAAAAAACGTAGCTCTGACCTTGGTACTTGAAAAGGTGAGTCTAAATAAAACTATTTTGCTGTCTGAATACTATCATTATCTTTAATGAGAATGGGCTTCACAAGGACATTTCAAATTGTACCTTAGGCAATAAATTAGCTGCCAGGACTAGATTCGGACTATTTTCCTTAAATATGAAAACACTGATTTAACTGCTCTGTCCAGCTACATTTTATATCTGCACATATTAATTTAAAAATCGCTTCTAAAGAATCTTAATATGTCCATCAGTGTCCTTGTCATTAATGAGCACAGATCTTTGTGTGCCCATAATGCCAGACCTTCCCATCAGCACTAGCACTCACTGTTGGTAATGGAGACAAATCTCACCACTTATAAAGCTTCTTTTATTTTTCCTCCATAGGCAGGCATCTTCTTCCAGCAGGAAATTTGATGGTTGTCCTAGAGTGGCCTCCAACGCCAAATCAGAACTTGTATAAGACATAGAATGTCTTTTTAAATGAGTGGAGATGATAATTTAATTGTTCTCCATATATCTAGATAGATAGATAGATAGATAGATAGATAGATAGATAGATAGATAGATGATAGGTAGATAGATAGTCCATATATCTAGATAGATAGATAGATGATAGACAGATGATAGGTAGGTAGATAGATAGATAGATAGATAGATAGATAATTTTGAATCACTCTTGCATTTTTGGATTAAGCCCCCATTTGGCCTTTGTGTTTTTTTTAAAATACACTATTGGGTATTAACTGCTGATTATGTAAGTTTTTAGTGATATTCACAAGTGAATCTGAAGTTTTCTTTATTGGTGTGGTCTTCGTTGGACTTGGGGATCACCTTTGGGCTTATTGATAATGGTGAATGACACCAGAATATTAGAGCTCAGTCCTTGAGTTCAGCTGAGAAAAGAATTCAGAGCCAAGAAATCAAATACAAGTGAAAGTTTATTAGAAAGTCAGAGGTAGAAGAAGTGAGCCAGCCAGCTGTGCTGCATGGACTCGGGAAACATGTCACAGAGGCACAAGAAGGGCCCGAGGAGCTTAGGAGAAAGAAAACACACCTGAGGGAAGGAGGCGGGGGAAGGTGCAGCTTGCTCCAGAGCAAGAGAGAAAGAGAAAGAGTGCACTAGGTTCTTTGTCTTAAGGTGTTGTATCTATTTTCTAAAGGCAGGAATTTTCAGGAGAGGATTTCAATAGAATATTCATCAGCTTTCCAGGTGTGTCCTTTCAAGGTCATGGTCTCTACTCATTGGCCAGCACTAGGATAGAGGGTTGTTGGTCATTGCATCTGGTCCTGATGTCAGCCATGGCATTGCTCTGTCTGATTTTTCTACTTCTCTAGGTATAAAGCTAAATCACAACTGAGCCTTAGATATCTTCTCTAGTTTGACCAAAACTCTGTCTCTGTTATCTGGGGTCAGAGGCTCTACTTCCAAGATTATGTGATGTGGGTCAGACTTCATTGTCTTGAGGGTTTAATGCTTAAAGGAAGTAGTCATGAACTGTCATTAAAGTGGTCATCAAAGGCTTCTATGGTAGTCCTATGAGGCTCTTCTCTAGCCCCCTTGTTTCTCCTTTAAGGGGTCTACCACGTGACTAGTGACCTGCCAGGAAAGGAAAGCTCAGGGGAGGGTCTGAATCACAGGACCAGCTGATATACTAGAGGATAAAAGGTCACCCTGTGTGCAAGTTCCCACCTTACAATTATCCACTGCTAGGCCCTGGGTGACTTTCCGTATCCAGCCTATTGTTCCTATTCTGCCATGTCTCTCTAGCTGCCTACTACATCACTTACTCTGTGTAGCAATTTGAAAGATTTATTTTTTCCCTATACTTTGGAGAGATATAAGTGGCATTATAATACTCTACACTCTAATAGATACCATATGATTCTAATGTCTTGTTGTAGAGGAGACCTTTAAATAGTTTTTATTTATTTTATAGAAATTGGTCTTTTAATATTTTTCTATTTGTATTGAGGTTAATTTTGGTAAACTTTAAAACCATGAATTATCTGAGGTGAAGAACCATGTATTTTTTATTTCATTTCTGAGAGCCCTAGGCTAAAGTTACTGAGAAGTTTGTAGGGTGTCAATAAATTTGTATTCACTTCCTGTTGTGCAGTGTGTGAGGCCTGCAGTACAGGAGGAGCAATGTAGCTTACAGGTAGTGGGCTTCCTGGAAGTGTGGGTGGACTCAACATATGTATAACCTTCACTTCCTTCTAAAGCTTCACATAAACAGCAGTAAATGATATAAATTTCCTTAAATGGCTCAGTCTGCAGCTGATCAGAGAAGCACCTTGAGTCTTAACCACAACCAATCCTTCAACTTTAGTGATGGGGTGATCATAAGAGATCTAAACACGTACATGGCTGGGAGCTAGGGAAGCTGGAGGGAGAGATGGCCCATCTGGAGAGGCAGCTGGCATGGCATAGCCAACTCACATTAACAACTGAGGTCTGCCGTTAAGTGACAACATGTGTAACTATAATAGCACCTCGTGCCCTGCACTGACTTTCCAAGCGTAAAATGAATGTGTGCATGGTGTCACTTCCACCTTCCACATCTCATGTCAAAGACCCTCTAATTATAGAACCTAACAACACCAGGAGAAAGCACTGAAGACACTACATGGGGGTTTCCCAAGATGTGGTCCAGCCAGGTAATACTACAGTGCAGTCCTCGGAGGACAAACTACCTATATTTGCTTACAGCAATCAGTAATTTAGACCACGGTTAGTATGAGAGGACTACCTACCAAAGAGGACCTGACATTGCAGAAGAGAGTCTAACATGAAAGACACACACACACAGTCGGGGGGAAACAGTATGTTTAAAGAGATGAAAGTGTCAAAGAAATTATGTTATAATAAATATTTTCACAAATATTAGAGAAATATTGCATCAATGAATCAGGAATTGCATATTATTAAAAAAGGAATATTCAGAGGGAAGAATAGAATATTCCTCTATTATAAGAATAAACACTCTATGGAATTTAAAAATGTCACAACTGAAATAGCAAAAAACTGAAAATAACCCAAATGAACTGAGAATTACTAGCAAAAGCCAACATCTCTTCACAGAAGGGCTGTTGGGTCTACTAATTTTTCATAACAAGCCTTGTGATTCATGTTCTAAACACCACAAGGCTTATTATCACTAAAAGAGTCAAGTAAAAAACCTTACCAAAAAGAGGCAACATTTCATGAAACAATGCAATAGTAATAATAATAGTTATAATCATATTTATCATGCATTTCCTATGTGCCAAGCACTGTGCTAGGTGCTGTCTGTGGATTATCTCTTTGAATCCTCACTACAATTGTACATAGATATGTTTATACCTATATCCCATGAGAAAACTAGTGCTTTGAGAGTTTGTTAGCTATCTAATGCTGCACAACGAATCACAGCAAAATGTTGCAACAGACATCACCACTTCATAGATTCTCTGGTCCTTGAGCAACTTAAACTGAGTGGTTCTGCCTGGGCCTCTCACCGGGCTGCAGTTAAGGTGTCAGCGAGAGTTGCAACCATTGCAGTGTTTGGCTGTGGAGCTCTGCATCAGGGCCCACTCCCATGGCATGTCTCATGAGGGTCCACGCTCTCTCATGGGGGCCTTTCCTCAAGGCCGCCTCTGGCATAGCGCTTGGCTTCCCCAGAGTGAGTGATCCAGGATTACCCAAGGTGGGAGCCACTGTCTTTCTATAATCAAGTCTTGGAAATGACATTTATCCTTTTTGTCATATTGTCTTAGAGACACATCCATAAGTCCAGCCCACACTCAAGGGAGGGCATGAATTCATGAGCAAGATATGAATACCAAGAGGTGAGGATAGAATGAGTTAGCTTAGCGATTGCCTACCACAGGTGAATTGGCTTATCCAACCTCCAATAGGTATAAGTGGTAGCCTGTGATGCAACACCATCCAATTTAACTCCAGGGTTCAAGCTCTTTTTTAAAAAATGTTTTTTATTGATTTCAGAGAGAGGAAGGGAGAGGGAGAGATAGAAACATTGAGGAAAGGGAAATATCAATCAGCTGTCTCCTAATGGGGATGGAGCCCACAAGCCAGGCATGTGCCCTGATCAGGAACCCAGCCAGCGACTTCCTGGTCCATGGGCTAAAGCTCAACCAACTGAGCCACACACCCATTGGGCCCACGGCTCCTGTTCTTAATCGCTATGTAACCCCCCAAATATGCTTGAGTGAGACAGCAGCAGCCCTTTCACATGGTTGTTATGTTGGGAGTGTGGGAGTGGCTGGGGAGAGACACCACACCTAGAGGTGACTTCCACACGCATGACACATACCCATAATGCATGCCACAGCAGTTATTAGGTTTGGGAAAAGAGAAATCAGCTCTATATTATGGTCAGTATGTAGAGTGGAACTATAACTCTCTCATTTATTTCCTAGTTCAGAAAGTGTATATGGCTGCAAGAGAGAAGTCCATGAGTGCAAAGATAACCTTGAAGTCACTCTAATTTATAAAAGCTCAAATCCTCTCAAGATTTAGAACTTTATCGGTAATGAATTATTTGAGGTACCCCTCATGCTTGATCATGACAAACTGCAGCTTCATTTTCGTGGGACGGGGCATTCATCACAGGGACACGTTGGCAAAGGTGAAGATTTGGTGCTCTATCTTTAAAGCTTTTGGAAGCCACTGTCTTTTAAGCATGGGATGATGACACAATTGGATGTGTACCTGCTGCTCAGAGTTATACCATTTTGTCGAAAGCACCAGGGAGCATCCTGTATTCTCATGCATAAGACAGCAGATGCCTCCTTTATACCCTACCAGATTCATTCATGTTGGTGTAATGAGATTTCTATGTTTCTCACATCTGCAGATTGGTCAAGGTAGTCTATCTCAGGGCCCCTATGTCTGCCTCTCTCTGAACACAGACAGACCTTCATGGCAGCAACCAGGCTGTGAGCTTCGTAAGGCCCAGACTGGTCGCCTTCTTCATGTTCTGTCGTCTAGTGGCAACCACACTGCTGACATATGTTAAGGACTTGATAAATGCTTGTTAAGTTAAAATAAACTTGATTGGGCACCTACTATACATCAGTCACCATGCTGATCTCTGGACATGTATTAATAAGATAGTGCCATTTTACTTTATTAGTAAAAAGTCATGACTGTATGTGTCTATTCGGTTTTTCATTCATTGATCAAACTCCTGCTGTGAAGGTGGCACTCTGCCAGATGCTGGAACATGTGCCAACAACATACGGCCACCACTCTCACAAGCTGTCACTGGTAGTCCTAGATCAACACACCATGCAGGCATCCAGGAGGGACATACACATCAGCACACAGCAGGTCATAGCCCAGGGAAGGGGAGGCTCTTGAAGGGTGTGACTTCTGAGCTGGTGAAAAGTGTGACTGTTAAGGTGAATGGAGGGTGGGACTCCCTCAAGTATTGGGATGCTGGTTTGTTAAGACTTGGGGGGAAGTCGAGTTATAGGGGAAGGAAGGAAGCCAAGATTGACAGTCAGTAGAAGTAGAAGTAACTGATGCATCTAAGGAATATGCAGAGCCATGCAACGTTTCCTCCTCGCTGCCTTTGTGTCTCCCCAGCCCTCTACGAGCGATCCTGCGAGGTGTACAGGCACCGAGGGAACACGGCTGGCTTCTTCCACATTGACCCGGACGGCAGCGGGCCGCTGGGAGCTCTCCAGGTGTACTGCAATGTCACAGGTGAGGGTGCAGACTTCTCACTCAGCTCTGTCCAGTTGTGTGATGGCACACGGCCAAGGGAAGTCCACGGCAAGGGACACACTTGCAAATAAAAGACCACATTCTGGGGGGAAATGGTATTTTAGTAAATAATAGAATTAGCAGCTAGGTTATTTTCATGAGAGAAGAAAACTTAACAGGCTTCGTGTTCCACCAAAACCAAGAGTTAATTACCAAAAATTTTCTATAGAACTTGTCACACATGTTTTCTCTCTTAGAACTCAAAACCAGAAAGCACATGAAAACATCCAACCAACAAAAAACAAAACTCAAAGTGAATAGGAAGCTTGACTCTGGTGGTGGGAACGCCTGGCCCATGTCTGGCCCTGAGGACTGTGAATCGGTGTTCTCTCGGAGCTTCCATTGTGTTATACCAGCGCGGTGGGAATAACGCTTTCTATCTCTCAGAGCTGTGAGGGTTAGGCACATTCCTGTGTATCGGAGCAAGCAGTCAGACTAGTTATCCAGTGGATGCCTCAGGGAAAAGTAAAGTGAACTATTTGCTTTTTTCTGGAGATTTTATTTATGCTGCCACTTCGTTCTAAGTGCCTAGTCAGAGTCAGTTATTTCATAGGCTTAGAGACTGCGTCTGATCACTACTTTATTTTGGAAAATAATTCCACAAAGCCACAGTTTGATGTAATCGTTTCCGAAAAACATCGCATGGTGAGTGCACTCTCCATTGTGAGCCGTAATGGGCACATCCACGGGTTGGGGTTCCAGCCTAACTTGGAGGGGCCAGAGTCATGCAGTGAGACGGGATGCAGGGAGCTGCTGAGTCGCACCGAGTCTCAGTGAATCTCAGCAGCTCCAGCTCCTCAGCAGCAAGGCGGCCCCTCCGTGGAGCTCAGTCTGTAGCAGACTCTGTCCTGGGCTCTAGGGATGCGCAGAGAAATAAGACATAGTCACTGTCCTTCACGAGGCAGTAAAATTGGTGATACTAATGTGCAAAAATCACAGGTAGACATGCAAGCAAATCTTTGCAAAAATGGTGATTAAGGACACTTAGCAATCCACCCATCTGAATACAAAGGGCCACATCTTTTTCTGCAGAAAATGCTAGTTTCATGGAATTGATTGTCATTTCATTGAATTTCCATAATTCTTTATCTGCAAAATGCATATATGCTAGCTGCTTCGCCCCAGTTTTATAAATAAATTAGGAATCATGATGCTATTTCCTTTTCAAGGTTTTGGTAAACTACAATGCTCAACAGCCTGGTCAAGTACTAGGTAGGGTTTTCTGTGGATCCTAGTTATTTCAAAACTAGGGGCCCAGTGCATGAATTTGTGCACCTTGAAAGGAACTGTGGGCTGTGGGGCTGTGGGGCTGTGGGGCTGTGGTAGGCACAGGGGCGAGTCTCCAGCCATCCTCTTCACCCCCGCCCAACCCCTCCCACCGTGGCCCCTGTCTGCCAGCAGCCCCACTCCTGCCACTGCCACTCCCACATGCTGACAGTGCTGGCCCTGATCGCACCCGCTGATGGAGCAGAGCGATTGGGGCCAGCGCCATCAGTGGGTGCGAGCAGTGGCTGCTGCCCCAATCGCCCCTCAGGAGCAGGGGGAGGTGGAGAAGCCCTCAAGGGCAATCAGGGGCAACAGCCGCTGCTTGCACCTGCTTATGGCACAGAGTGATCGGGACCAGCGTCGGGCACCGGCAGCAGGTGTGAGCAGTGGCTCCGGCACCAGCAGTGGGTGCAAGCCAAGCGGGGCTGGTGCCAGCAGCAGGTGCAAGTGCCGGGGCGTACTGCAGTGTGCGGGAGCAAAGAATTTTCAGTAACCACCAGAGGCTTGCCCCGTTGACAGCGACCGGTGCCCCATCTTGGTCTGGTGCCCCAGCTCACCTGCTCCACCATCCCACCACAGCCAATGCCTGCCATGTTCTGCACACGCCCCCTGGTGGTCAGTGCACTCATAGCGACTGTTTGTTCAGTTGTTCCACTGTTCGGTCTATTTGCATATTAGTCTTTTATTATATAGGATGTAATTAATATATGGATCTGTGGGGGTTCTTTCTAAACATATAGACTTCCCTGCCCTATAAATTTTAATTCAGTAAATGCACGTTTACTAAGTTCTCCTAGTGAGTCTGATGCACATTGTCCTTGGTCCATACTTTACCAAAATCAAGGACATGATTTGGTTGCAGAATAAGGCAAAGATCCATGCTTGCTGATGTGTGATCAGCACCTACCACCTTCAGAAACTGAACTGAGAGGTTACAGATATCGTTTCTTTAACTCTGAGGTAGATCGCCTCACCTCTATCTTACATAGAAGGAAAGAGAGTATGAGAATTTCACAGCTTGCTCGAGGTAATAATCTGGAACTAATAGTCAAGACTCGGGAAGCAAACAAAAGCTTCCGGCTCAGTAATAATGTGTATCACTAAACATTAATTAGATACTTTGTATTGCCTATGCTTTACTTTCAAAAGTGCTTTTATTTTTGTTATAAAATAAATCAATATCAATTATAAAAATTTAAGGGGAAAAAGGTTAAAGAAAATGTTAAAGTCACCTATCAACCACAATCCAGAGATTGCCATTGTTATTTTGTTAGAATTTTCTTGTGGCTTTTCTCTATGAATATATGAGTTTTGAAATATATGTCTTAAAGTTGTGAAGTTAATAGACTAGCATAGACTTGTCCATATATCATTAAAATATGTACATTAAATAAAATATAAGTTTTAAAACTCTCTAAAATAACCAATGGCCAGTGGCTCCATTGGTTGGGTGTCATCCCATGCACCAAAAAGGTTGCTGGTTCCACATGCCCAGGTTGCGGCTCCATCCCCAGTGGGGGGTGTGCAGGAGGTAGCCAAACAATGTTATGCTCTCACATTGATGTTTCTGTCTCCCTTTCTCTTCCTCTCTCTAAAAATCAATAAAAACTATTTAAGATGAAATCATGTAAGTTCAGTGACACAGAGGTATGATTGACTCATAGGTCTCATTGACATGGGAAGCGTTGTCTCAGGGTTTATGTTGGTATTTTGCCCGGGAATGGCTAGAGATGACTGTCTGCTGCATTTGAATGTGCCTGTCTTGCCGATGTGACCCTGAAGGAGTCAGGACCTCTGAGTCGTGTCCCCGAGGTGCGAGGTTTCATTATCATGGCTGGGCATTTCTTTAAGTATGTTATTTGGTCACATCCAGTTGGAAAGTATACAGGTTTTTGTGTTGTTGTTGCTGTTTTTTTTTTTTAAACAAACCTCTGTGCGGGTGAATTATGTAATTCTCATGTTTAATGGAGAAAAATTTTTGTACATAAATATATGATAATCAAGTCCATATTTTTATTTGTAAAATGTTAAATGTTCTTAAGTATGAGTAATTATGACACTAGCAAAGTGTGGCATGGAGTGTTCATGGAAGAGAGGGAAGGAGAAGGATGAGAGGACGTGGACAGAGCACGGAATGGGGGTGGAGGAGGAAAAAAGGGGGCTTGGTCTGCGTTTAGCTCCCTTTTATGAAAGCACCAAGTTGCTGTTCTCTGCCCTTGGGGTAGCATCACTGGGTAATGACACTGGGAGTATAAATAGCCCTGGCAGGCAGCGGTCTGAGTTCTCTTCCTGACCCTGACCAGCAGCTGGGCACTGCTGGCTTCTTTGCAGGTCTCTAATTAAGGACCTGGTCCCAGGCCATCCCCATTCAGCATTCCCAAGAGACTTGTGAGGTTCCACAGAAGGGGGAGTTTCTTAGAAGCCTGCAGATATTTGCAAATAGAAGTCCTGAGGGTGAGGAAGGATGGTTTAGTCAGGGAAAACAGTTCATGTGAATCCCAAAGGCATCTCTTTAAAACATACCCTCGGGGAATAGTAGTTCTCCTTTCTGTAGGCACAGTGGCACCCCACCCCTCCTGGAGGTCTCAGTCTGTGCTTCTAGCCACCATGACCTACCCCTACCGCAGGAGGAGCCCAGGAGGGAATATTCCCAAAGCCCAGCAGCCACTGTCTCCTGGCATGTAAGCAGCATGACCTGTGCAGGGGGAAGGAGGCCAGTTTAGGGAGTAACCTGCTGGGCTGACTAGGGTCAGTGATGAAGTGGACTGACCTAGGCCTCTACAGATTTTGACAATGTGTCACCCTCAAGACTGCACCACTGCGCCCAGGACTAGTGGGTGGGAGATAGGAAAGGCCCCGAGTTTGGATGGAGGATGGACTGAAGTTGTGGATGAGGCAGATAAAGAGTAAGTTTCTGTAGGAATACACATTTGGCCTACTTTTCACATCTGAATGATTTACAATTCATTTCAGCTCAATGTAAAAGTGCACATTCCAGACACTGTGCAAACTGCTAGTTTTGTTAATAAGAAATTGTGTCTGCATTATTTTCTCCAGGCTTCTACAATAAAAATACAAATTGACTGGCTTAAAAACAAACAAAAAACCAAAGTACATTGTTTTGTAGCTCTGGAGACTAGAGTCCAAAACCAAGGAGCCTGCAGTGCCAGGCCCCTCTGAACCCTGTGAGGGGAACCCTTCCTTGTTCCTCATCCTCAGGCCTTCCTAGGCTTATAGAAGCAGCACCTCAGTCTCTGCCTGTGGGAGGCTGTCACCTGCCTCATGGGACATAGTCACGGTGACCATCTGTTCCAGTGACAGTGTCTCTCTTCTCTTCTTGTAAGGACACTGGTCATATTGGATTATGACCCAATTTAATGTGTATACCTTCATCTTTATTTTATTGCATTTGCAAAGTCCTTGAGGTCAGGACTTTACATATATTTGGGGAAATAATTCAAGCCACAACAATGTCATTTCAGGAAGAGTCTGCATCACAGGTATCACCGTAGAAACAGCCAAACATGTAGAGAATTTTTCTGAGTTTATTTGAGCCAAGCCGATGACAATTGTTGGGAAGCAAAACCTCAATGGATTGAAAAAATGTTCCAGAGAATTGCAGTTTTGTACCTTATTTTATACAATGGAATTAAAAGAAAAAATGGAAATAGGTTACATGAAATCCACTGGTGATAGATTAGGGAGGTGGGAGAAAGCAAAGCAGGGAAACCTCTGGAATTGGATAAAAAGTAAAAAGATAGACACTTATTTCTTTAAATATATATATTGATTTCTGAGCAGAAGAGAGAGGGAGAAAGATAGAAACATCAATGATGAGAATCATTGATCTGCTTTCTCCTGCATGCCCCCTACTTGTGATAGAGCCTACAACCTGGGTATGTGCCCTGACTGGGAATGGAACCATGACTTCTTGGTTAATAGGTCAATGCTCAACCACTGAGTCACACTGGCCTGACAGACACATACTTCATTTACATAGGTTGGTATAGTTAACAGTTAACAGTTAACTCAATAGCGATGATGGAATTTGTGGTCTCCCCAGAGAGGTGCCTGGGCTTTGAAGGGTCTGGAAATTACTTAGATATTCCAATGATATCTTATGGTAGATGCAAGAAGACAATAGACAGACTCATTTAAGATAAAGATTGACTTGTCAGGGAAGAATCTAGCCTAGGACATGACTAGCTGCCTTACTAGCAAATTGCTTTTTGTTAAAAAGTTTTCATTTCAGACCATCCTTTGTGATTACTTTAGGTCTCTGAGTTTGTAAGGCCACTGCATAGGCTTCCCCCGAGCTTGTCAGGTTTAGTATGTGGCCCCTTTTCATCCGCACAGGCTAATCATGAGGGAGACACAGCAACAATTAAAATACAAGGACGATGACAAGTATGAATAATGTGTGTTGGGAGCAGTGGAAGGGCCTAGTCCAGGCTCTTGTGCAGTGGGAGGGCCATTGGGCAGGAAGGCGATGTCTCTAAGACCTGGACAGGGAGGCAGCTGCTAGGAGAAGAGGCACAGGAAAAGCAAAAAATGTCAAAAATAAAGTTATGCAGCCACCAAACTCGCTAAGATGTGTTACTAGTTTAGAAAACTAAAAAACTAAAGAAGGTAAATGAAAAGAAAAAGGACCAAAGTAACTTAAGTCAGTGCAAGCAAAAGCTGTTGAAGGTCCACAATCTGAACTAGTTTCCCAGCAAGGAAATCTGCTGACTCAATTCCAGGAAAAAGAAGGAATGGTTTTATTATAAAGAATTCTTTTTAAAATTGAATTAATTGAGGTGACATTGGTTCATAAAATTATACAGGTTTCAGGTATACAATTCTACACTACATCATCTGTATATTGTATTGTGTGTTCACTACCCCAAGTCAAGCCTCCTTCCATCACCATTTATCCCTCCTTTGCCCAACCCCTTTCTTCTTGAAATCACCATTCTCTTGTCTGTATCCATGAGTTTGTCCTTTTTGAGTTTGCTTAATCCAAGAATTCTTAAGCATGCAGGGCTATTTACTATTCCTGAGTGAAGATGAACACATTTCTGAGCACCAGCAACAAGACACCATCCTAATACCATACATGCCTATTAGCACAGCCCCCTTATCTTAAGGACAATAGATGTAGCAAATGGCTTGCTCACATGAGGACTGTTTACAAAGGCATGAGCATATAGGAAGAAATAAGGGGGGATCATAGTACAGAGCTTGTAAGAGAAGGGCGGTTCCCATCATCAGACTTGTAGAAGTGAGAGGAGAAAGGATGGCAGCATGTGGAGAAGCTGTGCCCTCCTGGATGGGAACCACCAGCAAGGAGCTTGGAGCATAACCTCAGTCCCTCCCGGCTTGTTCCAGGCTCCTTCCTATGTCTCCACTGAGCAAACCCTGCAATAACTCAGAAGGCAAGGCCTTCATCGATGTAAGCCTTTCGGTCAGTCTTCTACGGCACAGGGAAGGCTGCAGAAGGGTAAAGTGCCTCTGGAGGGTAAATGGAAAATAGCCATGTTGACCTGTTTAATGAGCTGTCCAAAGAAGTCTGTGGAAAAGTGATCAGAATCCATCAAGAACCAAAGATGGTGTTGAAGCAAAACTCACAAACCTTGCAAATATATAAAGCATGGACTTAATCAATAGACTCCAACCTGAAGTAGAAAGACCTCCCTGTGCAGGTTACATGGGTGAGGATGCTGACTTACAGAACTAACTGACTAAAAGGCTATGCCATTCAACTGATGAATAATTGAAGGACAAGTAAACAACTAAGAGAAACTGTGACACTCTAAAATGCCATGTCGTATTAAAAGGGACATCTGGGTCCTGTGCCATTTCTGAGGGTAAAAGTCTCCTAGCCTGGATATGGACAATTTCCACCAATGATGTAAAGTTTGTGGTCATTCTTACTTATGTCAACCTGACTTGGCAAGTAGGAAGGGATGTGTTTAACTAACAAGGAATCCAGTGAGGACTTCAAATTGTGCTGCTGGGTGAAAATGCATGCAAGGTGGGCTGGCAGGACAGGTTAGATGCCCTCAGGAAGTGAGGGAATTCTGAGCACTAGGATCAGTGCAAAGAAAAAAGATAGGAGTGAAGAAAAGGCAGGGCACAGTAAGTAACAGTGGCATGAGTGAAGGCCTGAGGTACCCGCAGGACGCCTGGGTTATTGGGACATGAGAATGGAGCTTCTCAGTGGTTTTCTGCTTCCCTTGGTGCAATGGTACTTTTATGTTTCAACTTGGCTGAGCTACATTGCCCAAATATTTGCTAAAGCAATATCATTAATGTTTCCATGAGGGTGTTTTAAATAGAAAATTAACATTTCTATCAGTGGACTTTGAATAAAGCAGAGTGCCCTTCAAAATATGGGTGAGCCTCGTGCAATTAGTTCAAGGCCTCCATAGAACAAAAATTAACCTCCCTCAAACAAGACTGCCAGCAGATGCCTTCAGACTCTTTTCTGGGTCTCCAGCCTGTTGGCCTACTCTGCAGATTTTGGACTTACCAAGCCTCCATCTCCATACTCATACATGAGAGAGAGAAAGGGAGAGAGAGATTTAGAAATATATTTGCATCCTGTTGGCTCTGTTTCTCTGGACAAGCCTACCTAATAACACTGGGGTTCTGGCCATCTGGGTGCTTCTGGTCTCAGCTTTCCTTTCAGTTTCTGTGTATTTTCACTATGACACTGCTCACACTGCACTATAACCACAAGTGTTTACTTGCATGTCCCCACTGGGCTCTGAGCTCCTTATGGAAAGTGAGGGACAGGGTGTGAGGAATCTCTTCCCACTTGCTCTCGTGAGTCCAAGTGTAAACAAAACTCTGAGCTAACACAACCAAATTAAAGATTAATTTCTAACTTTCTCCTTTTTATTCT